>NC_068989.1:56810499-56813676 GCF_001194135.2 Octopus bimaculoides
ATATATGTATATATGTATATATATATGTATATATATGTATACGTATATGTGTATATATATATATGTGTGTGTAGAGGGGGAGGGGGAGGAGATAGTCGGTCTAATGATTAGGCACGATACTATACTGGAGCACTTAAATTGATGAATCTTCTACAAGTTTTAGTTGAAAGCGTTCCCTTGTTCAATCAACTGAACAAACTTAAAGCATAAACTTCACATAAGGTTCATACTTTGTGTTAAACGACTGCTTCATTAACATCGTGATCATTAAATGTAGATAATCGTGATACATATTTAGATATTTTAATTTAAACTAATTTAAAAGTTGTGTCTGCCCAAATCTTCAGGAATATCATATTATTAACAAAAGGGTTAGAAAGTCGGATAAATGTACATACCAGATTCGTTCCAATTCAACGCTCTGAGTTCAAATCCTGCCGACGTCAACAGTATATATCATCTCTTCAGTCGGGTACCAGGGTCGATTCTTCTCTCTCTCTCTCAACATATATATGTGTATATATATATAGATATACAGACAGTTTTTGACCCTGGGATTTATTGATAAATATTGAGAAGCTATTAAGAATAAGAAATTACACTCTTCTGAATGAAAAAAAATTTCTGCTTTCGATGAAATGAGAGGAATCCTGGGTATGGAAACATCCTTTCCCTTTCCGCAATAACATGTGGTATCATCTTCTTTACCACCAGGCGTGTCTCATTGCAGAGTTTTGGTGAATCCAAATTTCTCATTAACATTATTGAGGTTCTCATTTTAAGTTCCAGTCTGTGGAGAGGAAGTCCTGGAGGCTCCAATGAATTGAGAAATCCTGTTGGATAATTTACCACCTCTTCTGGATCGGGATTGTATCAACTGACTTATGACTGATGTGAGGACTTCCAGGAAGGTTCTGCAGCAGCTGCTCATTAATTTTGCAGTGCTAGTTTTTGGAGCCAGTATTGCTCTTTCACACAGCCAAGTGAGATTGTGATAATCTTTCGACCAATGGAGGATCTCCTCATGGGAGACATTATGTCAAGAAATATGATGTAATAAAATAAGATGGCAGTTGTACGTTAATAATGAAATCTCAAAAAAAAAAAAGGTGAATAATATCAATATCTTTGCAAATTTTAAGAAACACATACAATGAACTAAAATGGAACTTCATCGGTTGTCAAGCAATGACTCTGGGGAAAAAGGGGCTAACACACACACACACACACACACACACACACACACACACACATACACATATACACGAGAGGCTTCTTCCAGTTTCCGTCAACTAAATCCACTCATAAGACTTTGGTCGGCCCGTAGCTATAGTAGAAGACACTTGCCCAAGGTGCCGCGCAGTAGGACTGAATCCGGAATCATGTGGCTGGGAAGCAAGCTTCTTACCACACAGCCACGCCTGCGCCTATTGCCCAAGTTTCTGTCTCGTAGAAAGCGTTTGGCATAGCATAAGTTTACTGACCTGAATTTTAGATGCAGAGTTACTTCTTTTGAAGTGAAAAGCTTTTTCCTCCTTATAAATGTTGTTTTAGCGTTATTTATTCTTTGAGTAACTTCTACACATCGACCTTCTTGATGTATCATTTGTCCCAAATACTAAAAGTAACATACGTGTCATATGTCTGTCTAATCAGAACTGACCATTGGGTAAAACAAGAACAAGTGTAACAAGAATTTTAATATTTGAACTCGATTAAATAGCCATGTTTTAAACAATTCTCCTAGGAAAAGCAGAAAAATATGATTAAAAAATAAACATTAATTTTTATTGAACTGCAAATGTTATTTTATCTGGGCAAATAACAAAAACAAAACAAGATGGAATCACCAAAAAGCATATATATATATATAAAAAAAGAAGACAACCATTGATGAAATGAAAGGGAAACTGAGTGACTATTCAATTAATTTAGAAGTTCAGTTGTTGTCGGTGTTGTTTGGAGACTGCTTGTTCCTTTGAACATCAATTAATAACATGACAGAGAAATAGGACTGATTCATATTAACATAATATCGAGATCACTGTTGTTGTTATTGTTGTTATAAGGGGTGGTGTTGGTGGCAGTGGAGACGATTTAGTTTTTTGTTGTTGTTGCTAATCGATTACTTTGCTATTACTGCTACTCTTGCTATTCCTGCAACTCCTGCTACTCCTGCTGCTACTGCAAGTGTTATCGATCGTTAATTTCATACTACAACATATTAGTTTTTCTTGATTAGACATGGGGTCTTATATATTTTTAGGGGAAACGGTTATTGTTGTTGTTATTGTTTAGCCTCAATACAATCGCGATCAAGCAAATCTTTGGTGGAAAGCACTTAAACCGTAACCATCCAGATTTTATAAATAATACTGCACTGTTCAATGTATCCTTTTTTTTCTAAAGATAGTGAAGAGAAAATTGAGGGTTTCTATCTCTCATAAATAAAGCGACCTATGAACTGATTCTTTCAATAGTTCGTTTGCTCCAAGTCAACCGCGATAGAGCAGACTGACCAGTGATCAAAAGTCTTTCTTGTTATGATTATACCGTATTTTCCCCTGGAATTGTGTACCCTGTTCATCATTATCGTACGGTATGTACCTGCAACAAAATACAGTGTTGCAAAAATCATTCTTCAAGGAACTGTGGTGGGGAGGAGGAAGTGAGAGAAATAGATAGGAAAGAAGATGGGCTGTCGCCAAGGAATGAACTGGCAAATCGTTGAGACCACCGAACTCTGGCACACAATGTTATGTCGGTGCCTCTACGATTCCACTGGAAGTTGAGGGTCCAAGACAAATAAAACCTAGACGACATTATTCAATATTGTCCTTTTATAAGACAGTAAGGTGTAGTTTGAGGACGATTTAACTAGTATTTCTTGCCGATCAAGTGACTATATAAACCATATAAACACTTCCTCATTGAAACGTGATTGTCCCAAGCAACAGGAGAAAACACTTGCTTGAGGTACCGTGCAGTCGTTTCGAGTTCTTAACTGCAAAGCTGTTGCTTTTGTTAAGTTTTAGGTCAGTTCTAATTGAACTGATCACTGATTTAATGGTGTTCCAATCGCTGCACTGCGACCATTCAGTCTTTTTAATATTTTTTTGAATATCTAAGATAACATTTTGCAATGTGACCTTATCTTTTTAAAAAAAGTGTGCTTTG
>NC_068989.1:56813953-56822777 GCF_001194135.2 Octopus bimaculoides
ATATATATATATATATATATATATATACATACATACATACACTCATCTGTGTGAGTGTATCCCACTACCACTTAACCGGTGTCGGTGTGTTTATATCCCCATAATTTAGCAGTTCGACCAAAGAGAACGATAGAGTAAGTTTTAGAATTAAAAAAAGTACTGGGGTTAATTCATTCGACTTAAAATTCTTCAAGCAGGTGCCCCAGCATGGCTGCAATCCAATTACTGCAACAAGTAAAAGATAAAAGATATTTGGTTCAAATATCTTATTTCTAACACCTCTCTAAACATACAGTACTACCCCTAACGTCAACCCTTCACATTTACCACCCTATTAAGAACTTATAACGCCCTCAAAGAGTCATTAATGCTCTGGTTCAGAATCATTGCCTTTAACATCTAGGAGAATAATGGTGTTTAATAAAAAAATATTCATTGATTTGGTGCTTTAAAATTACATTTTAAAAAATACATTATGCTCATAGAAATCGTGTTTATTGGTCTGGCGAGACATAGAGGTAGAAAAATATTTTCGCCGTACTCTTGCTACTACATTTTATAGCAGCAAAAGTATGGCTACATTATGTATTCAGAGTCTTCAGTGGTGCTCCTACCATCAAAATCAGATGTTCCATTCACTTACAGTTACAAGTAATCACGAGTGCAGAATAGTGTGAATAGTAAAGTGGGTGCATAATGTATTGTTGAATGTAGTGTACAAATATTTAACGTCTCTCTATACTGCAGTTAAGTCAGATGAAAAAAATAAAAAGATAGCCTGATCAGCATCACCAGTAAACTAAATAAAGAGTAAACAAAACTACACTTAGCATTAGTGCAATGAACATTAACGATTGAGAAGAAAAAAATATGACATTACGACATATTACACTGAAAAATAAATCACAGTAATAGCAGTGAAATAGAGCAATGGAATTAATATTTTTTTTCTTTGTATAAAGAAGATGCTTAAATTATTGTGATGCTTTGATTACATTCTACACTAGATGCTATGCTATCTGAAGGGCATTAGATGTAATTTAGAAAATTGCAAGTAATTTGCAACTACCTAACTCGTTCTCCCACTTCTTAATTTTAACCGAGTGAATGTATGTAGTCACTGTTTATTCATTGTTTTCTTTAATTACTTTCCTACGTGATTATATAGAAATATCTTCATCACATGTTTTTGGTACAAATAGCAATATAAAAATTACATCTAATGAATAGTGCTCCATATAGTTCTGTAGGTGTGCCTTTGGTTTTATTTATTTTTGTACATAGGCACAACCACTTGGTTTCGGGTTCAGTCCCACTGCGTGGCACCTTGGGCAAGCGTCTTCTACTATAGTCTCAGGCCCATCAAAACCTTGAGTGGATTTGGTAGACGGAAACTGAAAGAAGCCCGTCGTATATATATATATGTATATATATGTATGTATTTATGTATTTGTGTCTATATTTGTCCACCCCCACGTCACTTGACAACCGATGCTGATGTGTTTATGTCCCCGTAACTTAGCGGCTCGGCAAAATAGATCGATAGAGTAAGTACTAGGCTTACCAGGAATAAGCCCTGGGGTCGATTTCTTCGACTAAAAAACCCTTTATGGTGGTGCTCCAACATGGTCGCAGTCAAATGACTGAAACAAGTAAAAGAATAAAAGTACAGGCGCAGGCGTGGCTGTGTGGTGAAGAAGCTCGCTTTGCAACCACGTAGTTTCGGGTCCAGCCCCACAACGCAACACCTTGGACACTTGAGCAAGTGTCTTCTACAATAGCCTCAGGCTATTGTCTATCTATCTGCCTGCCTGCCTGCCGGCCTATCTGTCTGTCTGTTTGCATGTATAGAAAAAGCCGGAAGAAAGGCTGCTAGGCATTTTATCTGGCGGGGTAACGTATCTGTCTTTGTGTACATACATATATAATGAAAATAAACTGAGAGAAATAATTGCATGGCTAGTGGCATGTATTTAAACAAAGACAATTAAGCGAATGCCACTAAAGATGTATTCACCTCCCCCTCACACACGCACAGATATACATAGAAGTATATATGGAAAAATATACACTCATAGAAGTGTGGTAAAGAAGTCAGCTGTACCTTGAAGCCCTCGAGTTCATAATAGAGACAAGGTTGTCCTGAAACCAAAGCACCTTAGTGCAAATTCTCTAATCGAAGGGAAGTCACGCATTTCGAACTCGGTGATCAAGTTTCCTTTTATTAAATGTAAGTTTACAGTTTTACTGAGAAGTGACTGACAATTTTATTTGTTACATAAAACTCGTAAGTTTTATAAAAACTTTGTTCGTTCTCATAGTTTTCTGGACGAATTTTACGGGGGTTGGTGCAAAACGGTGGTTCTGTCACTGATATTAAACACATGCAAAGAAAATGCGATATACATTAGAACAAAATCTCAGATTCATGGAAATGGACTGAAAGACATGCATATTCATAAATGCATTTTACGCCCGTGCACATATATAAGTATATCCAAGCAGTTTGGGTTAAACATGTCAGTTTGCACAAAAGGAAAAGCAAACACAATATCCCACCCAAAAACAAAAGTTTAGAATATATAAGAAGTTTAGAATATATAAAAATGTCATCCAGATTATGGCTGGTGGGTAATTTACTCAAAGTAGCCGTCCTTATCTTCCACTACAGCTTCAAGACGGCTCTGAAACCTGGTGCAGTTTTCCTCACTGTGTCCCGATGACGATTTTTGAATACCTCTTTGATTCTGGCCACCAGCTCGGTCTTGGTGTTGCAAGTGGTGTTGAAACTGGCTGGTATCTTTCTCGTCTGCACCTCACACATAGTAATCCACGGGATTACCATCACACGAATTAGGAGGCCAGAAATTGAGGTTGGTGAAGTCATAGAAATTCTACGACAATCATTTCTGACTATTTACAGAGGTTTAGCAAGGAGTTGAATCCTGCTATAGCCTCTCCATCCGAGGTTTGACCACACTCTTCAGTGGCTTACATAGCCGTCTGAATCGATGTAGGGTGACATGACGTCACTCTCACTGGTAACACACCAAAAGACACACACTGGAGATACACCCAATGTTAGCTGACATAAGAAGACTAGAAGAAAATCTGTATATTGGGAAAGAGTTACCTTTATTATGATGATTCGCGCCGGGTATCAAAATGCCGACATCATGACTGCTGCTCAATGCTCTGTGAACACTGTAAAGACAGTAAGACGTAACATGGGTAGCTGCAACAGAGACTACGGAGCCGAGGGGAACAGGAAGAGGCATTTGGCAATATTTTTGAGTTTGTGGCTAAAAGGGTTCATTGCTCTTGTTACTGTTAGTGCCTACGAGATAATCCTGAATTTACCAAGCGGTCCAAAGGCCTCCGTCGGTCAAGGCTGATCATACATCTGCACATGGAACTAGTAATGGCGGAATCAGACCTCGCTAGACAGACTTCTTTCATAACCATCACCATTACTTACCAACCGTTAAGATTCTACAAGTCTCCGTGTTTCTTGTCTGTGTGCAGTGTTTGCTTCTGTTATTTTTCTCTATTGTACTAGGAGAACCTTAAGTTTTATATGTGTATTTCTAGTAGAATTACTTTTTTCTATGCTTTGTATATGCATAAATACTTTTGTATTCTACATAATGTTTGTGCATTCCTCAGTAGTGTTGTCTGTATGATGTGTATGTAAACCCTAGGATAATCTGCATAACATTTCTGTATTGTTTTGTAGTGACAGTTACTGCATATCGTATATATATATATATATATATATATATGTAAAACCTACCGTAAGAAATAAGTAATATTTTTGCCGTGCCTAGTACTATTTTCTTTTTTCATTTTTATGTGTATGCAAGTGATGTTAGGCGCGAACAGATGTATGCTCGGCGTAAATGACTATTCATCAAGTTTTCGATGACTACCATCTCCAGCATTAATGTACAATCTATCAGCTCTGCTAAATAACTGTCTTTTTCTTTTGATCACTCTAATTGAATGAAACTTTTATCGATATTTATTTCAAACTTTAATTCACTTTGCAGAGAATTTCTGCTTACAACACGGTTGAACACAATGGCATCAATATTGTTGGTGAAGAACTGAAGAAAAACAACATCGGTGATGGTAAATAAACTCTTATTAATTGTAGTTATGAAAGAAATGGAAAAAATATATTTTCCTTGGACTTAATGATGACTCTATAATTGCTATAAAATGTGAAAAAAGAAAAAAAAAGATCATTGATTGGCTATATAAATTGTTGAAAATATACTGGGACGAATTTCACCCAGAGCTAAACTATTTCACGACAAAACAATTACGTCAATAAGCACATTTGCTGAACGTAAAAGTAAGGCTGTCGATTGTAATTTTATTTCTTGAAGTGAGAACAATATGCAAATAACAGTAAACGAACAACATGTCTACATCATGTCTGCCTCAATTATTTCACTGTGTGATAGCAGAACAGTCTCGTGAGGTGGCACACTGGTTGACAGCTTGCTTGTATGTAGATGTCAATGACCACACTAGAGCTGAGCATCCATAAGAAACTACTTGTGACCATGTCGATAATAAGTGTATTAAAGGCGAAGAAAGTGAAGACTATAAACATTTGGAAAGGTTTCTCTTAATGAAATAATTAAAGAAATTAACTCGTCTAAAGCTATAGCTGTAAGATAAACTATATTTAACTAGTATTACAGAAAATCCCGTCTAGCTGATTTTTATGATAATTAATGATGGAGGGCGATAATGATTACAAAAAAGAAGTTTGGTAAGAAGATTGCTTCCCAACCATACGGTATGGAGGTTTAGTCCCACTTCGTAGCACCTTGGCAAGTGTCTTCTACTTTAGACTTGTGAGTGTATTTAGTAGACGGAAACAGAAAGAAGCCCGTTGTATACGCGCACACACACACACACACACACACACACACACACACACACACACACACACACACACACACACACACACACACACACACACAGACACACACACATACATAGAGGGATGATGTCAGTAAGGTGAAGGTTAGCAACGACTATACCAATGGATTTAGGGTACAAGTAGGAGTTCACCAAGGATCGGTCCTCAGCCTCCTTTTTTTCATCATAGTCCTCCATGCAATAACAGAGGTGTTTAAGATGGGCTGCCTCTGGGAGTTCCTCTATGCTGATGACCTTGTTCTTATAGCCGAATCACTACCGGAACTAGGGAAGAAATTTCAGGCGTGAAAGCAAGATCTAGAATCGAAGGGCCTTTAGAGTTAATCTCGCAAAAGCCAAAGTCTTAGTGAGCAGAAGAGCAGACAAATCACAAATCCCTTCAGGTAGATGGCCCTACTCGGTCTGTAGAAAAGGCATAGGTAGAAACTCCACAAGGCGGCGAGCTGGCAGAAACGTTAGCACACCGGGTGAAATGCTTAGCGGTATTTCGTCTGCCGATACGTTCTGAGTTCAAATTCCGCCGAGGTCGACTTTGCCTTTCATCCTTTCGGGGTCGATAAATTAAGTACCAGTTACGCACTGGGGTCGATGTGATCGACTTAATCCCTTTGTCTGTCCTTGGTTGTCCCCTCTGTGTTTAGCCCCTTGTGGGCAATAAAGAAATAAGAAACTCCATAAGATGTACCCCGTGTAAGCTATGGACACATAAGAACTGCAGCAATATCAGAGGGAAGTTAACAGGGAAAATAGTTTTTGTGTGTGGAAGGTGCACAGGTATAATTAACACTAAAATTGTACAGAAAATAGACTCTAGCAAATGCCAGTGGGGAAAACTAGAAGTAGTCGATAGCTTCCATTACCTAGGTGATCAAATCAGTAGCGGGGTGGATCCTCTGAGAGCATAGCTGTTAGAATGAGAATAGGCTGGGCAAAGTTCAGAGAGCTCCTACCTCTGTTGGTAACAAATAGCTTCTCTCTCAGTGAAAGGCAGATCGTATGATGCCTATGTGCGAACAACCATGCTACACAGCCGTGAAACATGGGCTATGACCGCCGAAGACCTGCGTAGGAAGACATGAAGCTAGTATGTTTCGCCGGATGTGTAATGTCAGCGTGCATGAGAAAAGTTGGGCATGAAAGATGTGGTGTGCAAGAGTGACAACCGCGGTGGTATGGTCATGAGATGTGTATGGACGAAGACATCTGTGTGAAAAAGTGCCGAACTCTAACAGTGGAGGGAACCTGTGGAAGAGGTAGACCCAGGAAGACATGGGACGAGGCGGTGAAGCATGATTTTCGAATGTTGGGCCTCACGGGGGCAAAGGCAAGTGAGCGAGACCTTTGGTGATATATCGTGCTTGAGAAGACCCATCAAGCAAAGTGAGGTCGTAACCGTGACCGATGTCATTGTTGCGTAACTGGCACGTAAGAAGCACCCTTCGAATGTTGGGCGATAGCCGTACTTAAGAAGACCCATGAAGCCAAGTAAAATCGTAGTCGTGACCGATGCAAGTGACGTGTAACTGGAACCAGTGCCGGTAGTACGTAAAATGCATCATTCAATCGTTTGGTTTCAAGGAGGCTATATCAGGTGACCGAGACCTTTGGTGGTATACCGTGCTTTGTGATCTTAGTCGTGGCCGATGCCGGTGTTCTATAACTGGCACCCATGCCAGTGGCACATAAAAAGCGTTCACTACACTTGGAGTGGTTGGCGTTAGAAAACATGCCAAATTAGAGTGGAAACTGGCGCAGCTTACCAGTTTTCAGTCAAGCCGTTCAACCCATGTCAGCATGGAAAACGGACGTTGAATGATGATGGTGATGATGATAATGATTATATATACATATATATATGTATATGTGCATGCATGCGTGTGTGTGTGTGTGTGTGTGTGTGTATGTGTGTGTGTGTATTTGTGTCTGTATTTGTCCCCCATCACCGCTGATGGCCGGTGTCGGTGTGTTTACGTCCTCGTAACTTAGCGGTTTGGTAAAAGACACCGATAGAATAAGTACCAGGCTTAAAAAGAAAATAAGTACTAAGGTCGATTGATTCCGCAAATTGGTACCCCAGCATGACCGCACTCTGATGACTGAAACAAGTAAAAGATAAAAGATTTTGGGAAGTAATAATCTTTGGTATTCACTTTCGAAAACTGTTAAGCGATATTTTGAAGATGAAAATATAAACTGATCTACAAAAAATCACTATCTTGGATTTGGAAATGAGGAAAATACGAGACCTTTCATTTACGGAGTCCCATGAACTATGAGTCAATAATTACATGTAAATAAATAGCTACACTTCATACTGTGGAGGCGCAATGGCCCAGTGGTAAGGGCAGCGGACTCGCGGTCAAAGGATCGCGGTTTCCAGACCGGGCGTTGTGAGTGTTTATTGAGCGAAAACACCTAAAGCTCCATGAGGCTCCGGCAGGGGATGGTGGCGAACACTGCTGTACTCTTTCACCACAACTTTCTCTCACTCTTACTTCCTGTTTCTGTTGTGCCTGTATTTCAAAGGGCCAGCCTTGTCACTCTGTGTCACGGTGAATATCCTCGAGAATTACGTTAAGGGTACACGTGTCTGTGGAGTGCTCAGCCACTTGCACGTTAATTTCACGAGCAGGCTATTCCGTTGATCGGATCAACTGGAACCCTCGACGTCGTAAGCGACGGAGTGCCAACAACAACAACACTTCATACTTAGAGTGATTGAAAGATACAATTTAAGATATCTCCGAAGATAATAAGAAGCGACAATAGACTGATCTTTCTCAACGGGAGATAAAGTATTATCTTAGCGGAATAGCAATATAGCAAGCTGGCTGGGTGAAAAATATCCAAGTTCTACTGATTTCCTATTCATCTCATTCCTATTTACAATTATAATTGAGATTCGATGTGGTCAAACAATTTGATTGTTTAAGATTTAGAGTTGCTCCTGCCTGTCTTGAGAAGATCAAGGCATGAGAGAGAGAGAGAGAGAGAGAGAGAGAGAGAGAGAGAGAGAGAGAGAGAGAGAGAGAGAGAGAGAGAGAGAGAGAGAGAGTATTAGCGAATAATTTACTTGTTCCGGAAGTTTAGACTGCACTATCTACACATGCACAAGTATAAACATACAGACATGCACACATACATATACATTAATCAAAAATTACTGATCAAGAAACGCAATGACATGCAAATGAACACATGCATACATAAACTTACGTGTGCAGATATATATATATATACATCTGAATACATGTATATAATCATGTATGCACACACACACGCACACATATGTGTATATATATATATATATACATGCATACACACAGACCACACACATCCACACGTAGTTAATGTCTAAAATTCAATGAAAATGTATTGTTTTGGGATTTAAGTTGAGAGAAATTGGTAAAATATACCAGAAATACCTGTTTATATGTATGAATGTATATAGGTGCAAGCGTGGCTGTATGGTAAGAAGCTTGGATCTCAACCACATAGTTCCGGGTTCAGTCCCACTGCGTGGCACCTTTGGCAAGTGTCTTCTACTATAGCTTGGGGCCGAGTAAGCCTTGTGAGTGGATTTGATAGACGGAAACTGAAAGGAGATCGTCGTATGTATATATATATATATATATAATTTTATTTGTTTTAGTCATTTTTGTCGGCGGCCATGCTGGAGCACCGCAAATCAACCCCAGGACTTACGCTTTGTAAGCATAGTACTTATTCTATCGGGCTCTTTTGCCGAACCGCTAAGTTACGGGGACGTAAACACACCAGCATCGGTTGTCAAGTGATGTTGGGGGAACAAACACAGATACACAAACATTTACACGCACACACACGCGCGCGCATATATATATATATA
>NC_068989.1:56823294-56827378 GCF_001194135.2 Octopus bimaculoides
TTGTGTGCGTCTTTGTGTCTGTGTTTGTCCCCCACCCCACCATCACTTGACAACCGATGTTGGTGTGTTTACGTCCCAATATATCAGGTCGTCCCATAAGTTCTGTCCGAATTTTGAATAAAGAAAACAAGTGATCAAATGTTATATTTAATTGAAATTTAATCATCAATGTACTTTCCCTGATTATCTATGACTTCATTCCATCTATTTACAAGCTTTTTAATCCTATCAATGTAAAACTCTTTTGGTTTCAAAGTGAAGAACTCTGAAATGTCAGTTTCAACCTCCTCCTGGCTTGCGAAAGTTATGTCTCCCGAAACAAATTGTAGTCTGGAGCAAGGTCTGGAGAATAAGGTGGATGAGGAATTTTTTCCCAACCAAGCTCTTCGATCTTCTATGATGTGAACTTTGCAGTGTGTGGTTGCACATTGTCCTGATGAAACATCACTCCTTTTCGATTCATTAAAGTGGGTCTCTTTTCCTTCAAAGCTTGGTTCAAACGCTCTAATTGCTGACCGTAGACTTGAGCATTGATTGTTGCATTAGGTGGTAACAGTTCAAAGTGAATTACTCCTTTGCAATTCCACCAGATAGAGAGAAGAACCTTTTTCCCATGAAGTTCCCTTCTCGGTTGCGGTTGAGCTTTTTCCCTTTTACTAAGCCACTGTTTACGACGTGTAACATTTTGATAGAAGATCCATTTTCGTCACCAGTCACAAGTCTACCAAAAAAAGGGGTGAAATGAGTTCGGAAGAATGGAGAGAAGAGCAGATATCAACTCGGGTTTTGCGGTTGCTTTCGGACAATTCATGAGGCACCCATTTTCCAAGTTTAGGAACTTTCCAAGTTGTTGAAGATAAACGATGAACAGTTGTATGATCTGAACTAAGCGTTATTGCAAATTCTTTAACTGATAATGCAGGTTTTTCTTCAAGTAATGCCTCAAGGAGCTTATCATCAAACTCAACTGGACATCCAGTTCGATCTTCATCTTCAAGGCTGAAATCGCCACTTCTGAATTTTGCAAACCATCTTCTGCAAGTTCTTTCATTCAAGCATTCTTTCCATAAACTGAGTGTATGTTTCGAGTCGCTTCGGCTGCAGAGTTTCCTTATTTGTACTCATAAAGCATTATGTGCCTTAAATACTCTTTGGATACTTCCATGTCAGAAAGGGTTTTAATCAAAGAAATTTTAATTCTATAATTCTGTAAAATAATATCTAATTAGTTTAAATGTACACAAATGCATAAAAATAATTTTTAATTCCATTAGACATTCTAAAATACTATTAAATTTCATTCAATTTTAAAAAGGGTAAAATCGGACAGAACTTATGGGACGACCTGATACATCGATAGAATAAGTACTAGGCTTACAAAGAATAAGTCCTGGGGTCTATTTTTGCGACTAAAACCTCTTTATGGCTGCAGTCAAATGACTAAACAAGTAACAGAGTAATAGAATAACACATACACTCACATATGTTTACACAAAATACGCACGAAAGCATATACTCACAATCCACGCTGTATTGATACTCGGCTTTCAACCTTGTTGCATGGTGTAAATGAAGTAAGTCACTCACATTCTTATTTACAATTTTAATAATTAGATTGCACTCTTGTTTTGAGTCAATTTGGAAGTTCATATAAGCGATCCTTGATGTATCTTAAACGCCAAACATATTGGTGCGATCCGCTTTCCAAGCTACCTAAAAGCTCCGTAATTTAACCAAAGGACATCACTTCACACCAAGACAGAATATATATATATATAATATATATATTCAATAAAAATATGGTTATGATTTTGTATACATATATATTCAAATATGTTTATGTCCTATATGGGCACAAAAGAAGATTCTATCCGTAGAACAACAAAATCGATTTTAATGAACTCCAGCACAATGCTGGAATTTATTAATTAATCTCAGAAGGAAGAAGTGTAAGACAATTCATGGGGATTTGAAATCAGATCATCCAAAATATATGTAATTAAATATTAAAAAGCATTTAATCCAGTACTCATAATTTCAGTTAACTGGCTGCTCTTGTCAGAGTCTGACAGGAATAAAATTTCCACGTTTCATATATCTAATTATAATATTGATTTCTAACCAAGGCGCAAAGTCATACATTTTGTAGCTGGATATAGTCGATTATATCGACCCCACCTCTGTACTTGACAACCATT
Organism: Octopus bimaculoides; assembly: GCF_001194135.2. NCBI lineage: Eukaryota > Metazoa > Mollusca > Cephalopoda > Octopoda > Octopodidae > Octopus > Octopus bimaculoides. Next base: position 56,825,493 of record NC_068989.1, read on the forward strand.
TTATTTTATTGAACCCGGAAAGATGAAAGGCAAAGTTCACCTCGGCAGCTTTGAACACAGAAAGTAAAGAGAGAATGATATTATTACGTTAATTCAGAAGATTCCGAGTAAAAGAAAGTATGTGCTGAATCAATATTTCGAAGACATTAAGTCTGAAGTATGAGTTATGTAGAAATCAGACTTTTACTCCACAAATATCTTATTTTTAAGTGAAGCGATTTCCTTCATAAGAGATTTTGTTGGTATTGTTTGTTTAAAGATATACGAATTCCAAACAGGATTTTGATTTCAACAAACTACTTCATTGAATCAAGTAGATGCGGTATACAATATGAGGTTATTTGTCAGAAACGCAAGCATCGACTATTTATTTGAAAATTGCAGAAACAGGCTTCATGTTACAAAGTTCTCAAAAGATTTCTGTATTAAGGAGACAGATTGTTTATCTGCCGTGTTTCTTTACGAGTTTACAGGACTAAGGAAAATTGTCGATATCAACTGTTGATACAAGCCTTTGAACACGGTTAATGGTAACTAGACGTAGGGTTACACGATGAGTCCGATATTTCCATTCCTTAGGGAAAAAAACAAAACAAAGATAAAAACAAAAGTAAAACCCCCCAGAAGGAACAAAGAATCATTTCACTACTCGTACCTTTTTTTCTAGAGTTGTGGTTGTAGAATTGAATTTAATGGCATATTGCTAGCGCTTCACGTTGTATATACTTTATTTTATATTTACTCTCGCATGCAACTGCAAAGTGTTTTAACTCCTATGATAGACAAAAACGTGTATATAACTAACTAACTAACTATATATATATATATATATATATATATCGACTTAAATGAGAGCTCAAAACTGATCCATTGAAAATACTTTATTATAATAATAATAATGAAAATGACCTATGATCATTTCGATGCAATATCCAGATCGATTCATGCATATTATAAAATATTATAAAATATGGGATAATGCATCTCCTCAGGGCCTTATTATTATTATTAGTAGTAGGTAGACAATAAAAATAGATAACATTTATATACAATTTTCATAGTTGACCTATGAAAACATGCAAAAAAAAATCAGGTTGAAAAAACATGAGATGATATACAACCGTTCATCATAATGGTATTGAAATCAAGCAAATGATTCAAATTAATGATGGTAGACTATGAAGTTCAGTTATGAACCAATCCGGAACGCTGTAGATTTCAAAAAAGAAACGTTGGAGTTATAAACATAAAAATAAATACAAAATTCATACCGAAGAAAAAAAACATTTAGATATTTAAAAAAAACATTTAAAATACAAGATCCTGGTCAAATAGAAATATACCTAAAAAGTAATGCTCATATATGATATACTCAAGTATACATAATCTAAAAAAGCCTTATACTAATTTAGTATTTATAAGTAAAAAGCCTCATAAGGTTATTCAAGCCTACAAGGTTATAGAGAATAAATTATCTACATTAAAACACATTCAAATTATAGTTAACAAGTTACAAAAGAAAAAAAAAACTAATTAGCTAAGTGACAAAGTTAAATATACCGAAGAAAATTAGACATATTATAAATTAGACATATTTTATAATATTTTATAATATGCATGAATCGATCGGGATATTGCATCGAAATGATCATAGATCATTTTCATTATTATTATTATAATAAAGTATTTTCAATGGATCAGTTTTGAACTCTCATTTAAGTCGATATATATACAAAAACTCAATTGTGAGTATTTTGCTACGTTTGTTAACAGATACAATATTTTTGCCTAATTTTTGGTATAAAAATATATATAAATACATACATACATACATATATATATATGTATATATATGTACATATATATATATGTATATATATGTATAT
>NC_068989.1:56827755-56829688 GCF_001194135.2 Octopus bimaculoides
GCAAGAGGGAGACAGAAAGCGTATTACGAATGAAAATGTAGGTAAGAAAGACCGAGTAAGTGTAAAATGTAAAATGCATTTTTTTTTTAACATGAGATATAGTTTAAAATATACGATGTTTTTGAAAGACACTATATTCTATAATGAGATTATATATACTTTCTCACACAACAATTAAAATATATTTATTTTAAATAATTTATTTATTTTAAATCGTTCATGTTTCTCCCCACTTTCACTCTCACACACACGCACATATATTACTTTGGGAGCGAAAGAGTTTTGTTTATATTTTACAACTATGAAACAAAAACGTATGTAACAATTTGTTAGTCACCACCCTCCAAACCCGTTTTTCGGACCACAAAAAGGGTTTGGTAATTTTCCACATTGACACCCGCACGATTTCTACTAGGGTGTTACGGTTAGGGTTTTAGTGTTAGGGTTAGTTTTACGGTTAGGATTAGGGTTATGTTTAAGGTTAGGATTAGGATTACGGTTGGTGTTAGGGTTACGGTTTTAGAGTCAGGGTTAGGGTTCGGGTTTAGGGTTAGGGTTAGAGTTAACCTAGAAGGGACAGGCCCCTTATTTTTTGGTTAAGGCTGTTGGTAAGTTTTCCTAAATTACTCCAATCCACATCCCCAATGCAAACCTTCAGATCAACCTTCTCCTATGCAGATCTCTAATGCAACTTTTAAAAAAAAACAGTCAATGAGTGGAAATAACCAATAAACCGATTCCTTATGGGATTTCCCAATCAAATTGCCAGCAAACCATTTTCAGCCAAACCAATGTCAACGGATTTCGCTCAAATCTGATGTCGATGTTACTTATTTTGGTTTGAAATAAAGCACTTGATCACTTAATAATCCTAGCTTAATCCTGAGCAGCGCCGGGCTATAACGCTAGTATATATATATTTGCTGGGGCACTACATTTTTAGTCGAACGAGTCGACACAAGTATTTACTATTTTAAGCCTAGTACTTATTCTATGAGTCTCTTTTGCTGAACTGTGAGGTTACAGAGACATAATCAACCAACACCAACTGTAAAGCGCTGGTGGAGGACTAACACAGACACAAGGACATACACACATAGATATACAACGGGCTTCTTTCAATTTCCGTCAACAAAATCCACTCTCAAGGCTTTGGTCAGCGCGAGGCTATAGCAGAAGACAGCAGCTCAAGGTGCCGCGCATGGGACAAGCTACTGGTGTTTGTAAAATTTCATTGGTTTAGAGATAGTTGACTCCGACAACTGGTGTTTGTATGGTGCCCTGGCGCTCCCCAGAATTGCCACCCAGAAAGCGCTACCTAGGAAGTGCCACCCTCGGAACTGTGCCATAGGGCTCCCCAGAAGTGCCACCCTCGGAACTGTGCCATTGGGCTCCCCAGAAGTGCCAACCAGGAAGTGCCACCCAGGAAGTGCCACCCTCGGAACTGCACCATCTTTCTGGCTGGTTGTCTTCCCTGTTGGGAACGGTCATCAGCCGTTCCTCATAAAGGGTCATTTTGTTGTATTGCTGAAGTCCGGTTTTGATTGGTCTAGAGTTAGGTGACGTCAGCAACTGGTGTTTGTAAAATTTCATTGGCTTAGAGATAGTTGACGTCCACATCTGGTGTTTGTATGGTGCCATGGGGCTCCCCAGAAATGCCACCCAGGGAGTGCCACCTCGGAAGTGCCACTCTCGGAACTCTGCCATGATGCTCCCTAGAAGTGTCACCAAAGAAGTACCACCCATGAAGTGCCACTCTCAGAACTGTGCCATGGGGCACCCCAGAAGTGCCACCCACAGAACTGTGCCACGAGGCTCCCCAGATGTGCCACCCAGGAAGTGCCACCTAGGAAGTGCCACCCTCGGAACTGTGCCATGGGGCTCCCTAGATGTGCCATCCAAGTGGTGCCACCCATGAAGTGCCACCCTCAGA
>NC_068989.1:56831382-56831781 GCF_001194135.2 Octopus bimaculoides
GTCACGCAAGAAGTGCCACCCAGGGAGTGCCACCTAGGAAATGCCACCCTCGGAACTGTGCCATGGGGCTCCCCAGATGTACCACCCAAGAAGTGTCACGCAGGCAGTGCCACCTAGGAAGTGCCACCCTTCGGAACTGTGCTATGTGACTCCCCAGAAGTGCCACCCAAGAAGTGTCACCCAGGACGTGCCACCCTCAGGACTGTGCCATGGGGCTTCCCAGAAGTGCCACCCCAAAAGTGTCACCTAGGAAGTGCCACCCTCGGAACTGTGCCATGGGGATCCCCAGAAGTGACGCCCTCGGAACTGTGCTATTGGTGCTCCCCAGAAGTGCCACCCAGGAAGTACCACCCTAGGAACTGTGCCATGAGGCTCCCCAGAAGTGCCAGCCAGGAAGTG
>NC_068989.1:56831918-56836062 GCF_001194135.2 Octopus bimaculoides
CCCAGGAAGTACCACCCTAGGAACTGTGCCATGAGGCTCCCCAGAAGTGCCAGCCAGGAAGTGCCACCCTTGGAACTGTGCCATGGGGCTCCCCAGTAGTGCCACCCAGGAAGTCCCACCTAGGAAGTCCCACCTAGGAAGTGCCACCCTCGGAACTGTGCCATCGTTCTGCCTGGTTGGCTTCCCTGCGGGGAACGGTCATCAGCCGTTCTGGTTGATTCTCTTAGATTGCTGAAGTTCGGTTTTGATTGGTCTAGAGTTAGGTGACGTCAGCAACTGGTGTTTGTAAAATCTCATTGGTTTAGAGATATTTGACGTCGACAACTGGTGTTTGTATGGTGCTATTGTATGGTGATTTGGAGTTGCAGTTTCAAAACCCGGGTAGAAGACTGTTACTAAAATTTTACTTGTTCCTGGTTGTTTTTTTGTGGAGAAATTGAGTCTGTTTTCGTTTTTTCTCTTTAGTCCTTTTTATTATTTCTAAATGTATATTCAGCTGTAGTTTATATTTTTTAATGAGTACGCTTTCTTTATTTGAACAGAATTGAATTGAAGTGTTTCCAGTGTATTGAGAGAGGGGGAAGATTTGGTATTTGGGTTTATGTTTACAGAGCATTGGCCTAGGTATGCGCCTGTCAATCAATTAACAAACTTTATTGCTTTGGTCTTTCACAACATCTGATTTATTTGCTTTGATGGGTTCCGGCTCAATAAGCTCTGATTTTGAGCAGCCAAGATAAAACATTATGTGCGCGATATGGTGATCTCCTATCAAGATTAACAGTGCATGAATTTGCAGGTTGTTTAAGGATGTTGAACGAAATACCCATGTTTCCAGAGGTGAATTATCCAAACCCCAAAGAATTCCTCTCAACACATGGCTATGATGTTCCTCCACTACTTCTGCTCGCGATCAGAGATGCACATACCATCAACCACTAAAGAACATGCTCAATTGGTTAAGGTCAAACAACTGATAAGCAAATCTCTGGTGATGAAAATTCACAGCTTATTTTGCTGGGTATGATGAAAAGTCCCAGCTGACTAAGGTGACACTTGTTTACTGGTCATGCTTTAAGAAGTCTGGAAAGAAGTTTTACAGTTCCAAGCAATGCTGATTATTGTAGGTGTTCTACCTTCACACTTGCACCATGGTAGTTGAGGGCTGATACATTCAAGTGCACCATTTACTATTGGTATTATTATTATTATTATTATCATTATTATTATTATCAAAGTGACACTGGGGTGCAAAAATACGAAGCCCAACATACCCATCATGACTACCCGTCTGAAAAGTGTACAACAGGCACATGCATCACAACTACATGCGCGTGACATGGCGATATCATGCTCCAGTGACTACAAATGTTTGAGATTTATCTAAAATCATTTACAGAATTAAATAGATAGCAAAAGTGTTACAAAACAACCCTAAAGCATTAATACGATTTTAATGATATTGTTTCTTTTTTCTAAATTCCCAGATACATTGACCTATAACTCATAGGAATCTTCCAGATTAATTTCACCTTGATTATCAAATATTCATATCTTTATATCAATCTTATTCCCTTCTCTCATAAATTGGTTGCCTCGTACCTAAGTAAAATATCAATCTAATGTTATAAAACGCTGTCAATCACTTTGTTTCTTTGTGGATAATATAGGAAAACGTAAAATAGATAAGTCATTCATTAATGTTTAATGAATCTAGAACATGGTGTTTTCTACAATAAATTTATTTTCATCAATACCAACCAAAAATGACGTTGGTAATGCCGATATCTTTGAAATTCCAGACTGTTATTTATTTCGTAGTCAGGTCTAGACGAGCGGACCTATGAGAAAAAGCATTCCAGCCATGACCATACTGTCTTCATTTTCTGGCATAGTATATCTTCGAGCTACGTTATTCAATAACCATCTTTTTAAAGACGGTAGAGTTTGATTTGAAGGAAATTTGGCTTCTTCTTTCAGCTCGAGCGAACAAGCAAAGCTCTTTTATTGATTCATATATATATCTTATGTTTTACCAATGCAAACTGTAGAAACTATTCAATAATTTATTAAAGAATCTCAAACTGTTGGAGAGTGATTTATTCTGTACACTCTACTGGCCTGTTTTTCTTGCTCAATATTACTACTGTTTCTCGTACATGAATCTTTTTAACATCAATATTTAAAATTTGCGCTGAAATGTTATATTAAAGATGTATGAGAATTAGGAAAAAACTGTCTAAGGTCGAATAATTCTTACTAAAGATAGTAAATATATATTTCATTTGTAAGTGTGAAAAATAATATAGTTTTTCTTCAACATTTTCTGGCTCTCCAAGAATTTTGTACTTTAATCTGTTGCTTATTTCAATAAGAATTTCTAGTAAAAAAATAACATTTTCAGTTTTTCATGGAAGTTAAACATTTAAATAACTAATATATCTTATTACTGTTGTTATTTGCAAATCGAATATTTAAGTTTCTAATCAGACAAACGTATAAGATTATGATATAACCATATAAGCAAAGCGAGAAAAAGCTTCAATAAAAAATCGAAAAGTTGTTACGATTTCATTCCGCAGTGTGTAAAACTTAAGGGTAATGTCTATTTTGAAAGAAAGACAAAGCAGTCGTGTTTTAAAGAAAACACGCTTGAAAGTGGAACAATCTTGTTTTCTGAATGAATTCTTAAAAATTCGTTGTATCACCTCCAAACATTTACTCTATACATAGTGTCATTCATAAGTTTATTTGACAGAAGCTATTCTACTACAAGTTATATAACCAGATATAAGGGTACAAAAGGAAAAAAAAGTTAAAGAACAAGTGAACTATAATCTACCTGTTCATCTTTAATACGTTCTGGCAGATTCGAACATGAATATTTCGATCGCTGTTGTTTTTCGTCATTGGAGAACAACGTCCTTTAGTGTTCATGATACATCTAATTCATGAGTGTAGGGGAACTTCGAGATATGATGGTGTCTCGATCTTGTTGAGTGTCTCCCAAGACGAAGCTATTCTGTCAGGCTGACGAATTTAACAGAAACCAGCAAACAAATTATTTGGTCCAGCAAGCTGCTTCTCAAACGAGGAGATACACCAAGAGATCCTCAGTGTCTCGTTGTCTTCCCAAACCTGTGAAGGAGGTATTTTCCGAACGTATTAAGATTAAATACATCATTGTTAGAATTATCGCTGTTCTGTGTGCCCTCTTGAATTAATGAGTGAACTAGTTCAACCAGAAATAGTAACAGAAATAGAAACTACATTGCGGCCTCAATTTTTATGTAGTCATGATCAATCTCTTGCTCTACATTACATACCATAAACAAACATTTTCAATATTGACCTGATTTGTCTGAGCGGAACACAAATTTTGGTAATAAGAGGCTCCAGCAAATTCAGTTGACATAAAATCATATTGGCACCCATTTATTTGATTACTGAAAACATCATATGGATGGAAATATACACCAACAGCTTTTAAGCTAGATGTTAAAATCGACCAAACTAAAAGCTGTAATGTAGTTACTCGCTGATGGAATTTTTTCTTCTTCCGTGGAATGAAACGTTCTTGCATTTGAATATTCCTGGGGAAATTAACAGCACTGAGAGAACAGTTTATTTCGTAGAATTATTTCATTCAGAAACTAAGGCTTACAGAATGGTGGTTAATAACGTGAGCAACAATGAATAACTCTTGGGTATAGCATTTATTTTTACTTTGAATCATCTTCGTTTCTATCTAACGCAGCTGTTCAGCATATTAAATGCACTAATGCAGTATGAACAACTATATTACTTTTCCATTAACATATCATTCAGAATATTCATAGCAAAATGTCTTCTATCTCTCCCGTGATTTATAATACAGTATTATATTTTCGCTTCCATCACATCCACAGAGTGATATATTTATATGTATGTATGTATGTATGTATGTATGTATGTATGTATGTACCTATGCATGTATGTATGCATGCATGCATGCATGTAATAAATATATGTATATATATATATTTACATATATATGTATATACATACATTTATATATATATATATATATGCATATTCCTATATATGTATGTATACATATATATGCATATATATATATATATATATATATATATATATATATATA
>NC_068989.1:56836472-56840965 GCF_001194135.2 Octopus bimaculoides
ATACACACACACACACACACACATACACACACACGCACACACACACACACACACACACATACACACACACACACATACACAACCTGTCTCTCTCATACACATGCACACATACATGCTTCACAAGACGCTAAGATAAATAATTTCATCAAATAAGAACGACATATATTTTTCTAAATTTAATTATGAAATGCTAAACTGTTCGGGGTTGTCATCTAGATTCCATTATATAGGAAATTAAAGGGAGATCATAATATCTCTTGAGACATGCATTCTGCTAAATTTCACTTTAACCAGAAGTAATAATAATGATGGCCCAGTACTGAAGATCTTACCAATCTTCACCAATGACGCTATTTTCTCAGGGCAGACATTAAACCGTTTAAAGTTTATATCTTAAAATAGCAGTTATACCTCGCTTATATACACATGCACACACACACACACACACACACACACACACACACACACACACACACACACACACACACACACACACACACACACACACATTTTGCAAACAACTTGCACATGCAAGTGCTACCAGTCGAAAGCTTCACATATCGAAAGCCAGCAAGTGTATGGGGTCATCAGGAGAGAATGCGCACCGTTTTGGGATCTACCTCTCGACAGCATCATTGTGCACCGATCCCCATCACTGACATGAAGCCCCGCTTGCTAGATCAGCTGCTTATCGAATATAGCTCAATATTCTTCTAGTCATCGCTGAGCGTCGCTTTTTAACCAAATCCAGTGGTCACGTGTGAGGAACAAGAGAGAGAGAGAGAGACAGACAAACAGTCAGATAGAAAACGATGAAGGAGGGAGGGGAGAAAAAAGAAATTAGAGAAAGCTGGAGGAAGAAAACAGTATAGAGTAGAGAGTTGCATCAAAAAGGTGAAGATAAACTTACTTGGAAATAGATACGTGGTGTTCAATTAAATAATAAATATATAATATATAATATATACCTACATATTTATATATCTGTATATGTATATATTCATGTATGTGTATTTGTATATGATTATATGTATGTCTATATGCGTGTATATTTACATATATATATATATTGTGTTTTTCGGGATGGTCATTTTTTCCACAAAGGTACGCACTATATATTCATTCTTGACTCGTTTATTACTGTTCTTATTTTAACTCACGTCCATTGTCCGGAAATCTTTCGTCATACATCTGTAACCTCTTCAGTGACACTTTCCGTTCTCGTGTGTGCTCCTGCTCCACTTAGTCCAGTCTCCGCTTAGTTCATTCTTCGCATAGTCCATTCTCCGATTAGTTCATTATATATATGTATATATATTATAAACACATAATTTATTGAGGTGAGAAGAAACTTTTTAGAAATCCTATATTCCTTTCACGCAGAGTTAGCTTCCTCCTCGATCCAAGAAGTTTCCTGCTGAATCTATTCCTCTCTAATCTAATCGTTCATGTGATATTTCCTTTAAAGCTGCAATGATTTTTCATACATTTTGAATTATCTGAACGTTTAACTCAACTACAACTGACCAATAGTTTGAGAAGTGAAGGGAGAAGGATGTACATGAAACAAATAAAGCAGGAAACCTAACACAAAAGAAACAAAACATTTTATCGGAAATATTAGAGACCAATTTATACTTACCACTAATTTTTTAACCTGCATCGCTTCTGCTTTGTTCATTGAAACGTATCGACAAATTTTTGGCAACAAGCAAAAATTTTCTTTCTCCCACACCTTTTACTCAAGCAGAAATCAATTCTTGGCAATATTAGTGTTTGGCGTGTTCTGTAGTTATCTATCTATCTATCTATCTATCTATCTATCTATCTATCTATCTATCTATCTATCTATCTATTTACGTACAAAGATATGGATATATGTATATACGCATGTATGTATATATGTATGCATATATGTATGTATTTCTCTTCTCTCATTTCCCAAAATGCATTCATTTCACATCTAAATATATATACTCTCGGTCTCTCTTCTACTTCCCTACAACAACAACAACAACAACAACAACTACTACTCCTACTACTACTACTACTACTACTACTACTACTACTACTACTACTACTACTACTACTACTACTACTACTTTTAGCCCGCTTTTTGTAGGCATTTTTGCTACTTAATAGGTTCTGCATTGCGCGAAAATATTGGCAGTGTATCAATAAAGCTACCCATTGAAGATAAATACTCCATGTTGACGTTGTTCCTCTGCGCTAATATCATTGATAAACTAGTCTAAATATCCAAAAGTGCTCTTTTATAAACTTGTACGAACATTTTCTGGTCATAGGTATTGATTCACTTAAATGATTGGTTTCCCTGATTCTCGTTGTCGTTATATGATCACTGCGGTGAGAAGCAACGCTTCTAACTTTTTAGATAGAATCAATTAAAAAACAATTACGATTAAACAATTGTTTTATGACTTTTCAGATGTCTTCTTTTTTTATTATTGTTATATTACGGGATATTCATACATTGTTTTTGACAAATAAACCCACGCATTATGTACTCGTTCTTCACTTCAGCTTTATTATTATTCCTGTTTTAGTGTCTTTTGTCTGAAATCTTTTATCACACATCCTGTGACTTCTTCAACGATTCTCCATACCATGTGTCTCCTCCTGTCCTGTTTAGTTCATTCTTTCTTTTTTATTGTTTTGTCGGAGCTCAAAGGGAGCCATCCATGGTCCTTTTCAGCGTTTTCTTGATTGGCAGGAAGAAATAGGGAAGCTATCCTCAGGCAGTAAATCTGGCTTGAATACTTACAACAAAGTGAACTTTACTAAAATTATCAAGGGCCAGGTGGAGCTGTTAAATTGGACAGATTTTAAAATCTGCTATCAACGCTATCGACGAATATGACCTTCCGTACTATTTCCATTTACCAAATATCACTTATTACATTTTGATTCATCCAAACCAGCGAAGGAAAACACTTGTTCACGCCTATGACCCAATCCTGCTCTCGTATTTAGGTTATGTACTCCATGTTTTCTCTCAGATAGCAAATTGCATTGTTTCTGTCCCATGCTGTATCAAAATTGGTGTGCCTAAAGTTCCCTCTTCCCCCACACGCTTTCTTCTATACATCATCGACGTGCATTCCATCACCTCCAACAACGCTCATCCTCTAATCTTCCCTAACCTTCTGCACGCAAGCACCATTTCCATGTATAGAATCATCGCGGTTTCTAAAATACTATTTCACGATTTCACAGGTTTTTGCGGGAGAGTACAAATCCTGAACATATAGACTGCATCTCAAAGGTAGTCCTTCCTTTTCGGATCCACAAAATACTTCAATCTTCTCCAGTAGCTTCTAATCCTCTACGAATTACAACACCTGGGACGGTACTGTTGCTAAACATTTGGATATTTAAGACCGTGTCGAAAGAAAAGTCACTCGACTGATGGACATGTAATCACTCACCAACACACTCCTTGTTACGACTTTTACTTCCTCTAAGCGATCGGGATCAGTCGATTTCTTTGGGCCATCGGAGAATGAGCTGAAGATGGCGTGTAACGTTGCCGCGCGTAAGTAAACTCGTCGGCCAGATCCAAGGATCTCAACTCGATCGGTAGTAGCAAATCATACCCATAAGAACTAAAACATTGCAACCTAATGAAAATATCAGTCACCCTTCGAACTACACTTCAGCGGGAAGGATTTCTTTTGATCATGCCCCTGGAAGACGTAAAAACGGACAACCACAAATGGTTTTGTGCTTACGGCTGAAAATAACGATGTTTCTGCCAATTGGAGAACCGCAAGCACAAGACTTTGTGGCCGCCCAATTTTGCGTCTTCTAAGGGGTATTGTCATACGAAGTCACGCTTGCTTAGGTGTACTCGCTTGCTCAGAAGATTAATAATGTACCACTCTCGCTACAAGCAGTGATACACACGACTGAAACATGCTTTTGATTCAGATGTATGTATATTGGATCATTTTACTATTCATTAGCTTATGATTAAAACATTGGGACTTTATTCTCTCCAGCGTCGCTGTGAGTGCTACATCATTTGCATGATGTGGAGAAAATACCACCAACGTTGTCCAAACGACCTCAACATCACATTCAGAGTACATCCAATGCTGGGGCCACGTATCATACGCCCCCTACACAGTTCAGGGTTACAACACATAAATTCACTGCAACACAGTTTCTTTTGCTCAACAGGCCCTGCTCCATTTAATATTATCCCAAAATAAATCAAAGGGGAAAAAGATCACATTACCTTCAAAAGGTATCTTGACAAGTTTTTGCAAGGAATACCAGATTAACCATTTATACCTGGAAACAGCTCAGTCAACAACAACTTCCTCCTTGAATGGGCTATGATGCCATAAAACTTCCCGTCAAGTGGAGCTAATAATTTAGACATGACCTGGGCCAATCTTTAGGCGAAGCATATCTTATATATATATATATTCGTCATGTTGAACCGTTAATCCCTACACATTTTTTCT
>NC_068989.1:56841065-56859491 GCF_001194135.2 Octopus bimaculoides
ATATATATACATATATATATTATGTATGTATGTATGTATCTATCTGGCTGCCTGTCTCTGTGTGTGCGTGTGTGTGTGTGTGTGTGTATTTGTGTCTGTGTTTATCCCCCAACACCACTTGACAACCGGTGTTGGTGTATTTATGTCTCTATAACTTAGCGGTTCGGCAAAATACGCCAATAGAATAAGTACCGGGCTTGTAAAAAGTACGTAGTGGGATCGATTCATTCGATTAGGAATTCTTCAAGGCGATACCCCAGCATGACCGCAGTCTAATGACTGAAACAAGAAAAAGAAACAATAAAAGGAAACAAAAATGAAATTCATATATTCACTCTTGGTGAAATCTGAGATGAGAATGGAAAGAGATTATATAATTATGCAAGGTGTTTATTCAGGCACTTTACCGTTTCATTTATTTTTGCCTTTATTCATAATGTCTGAAATTTTTGTTTTTGTAAACAGGTTTCTAGAGTAACTGGACACAAAAGTTTAACACCTTCTGATCACTTAAAGTAAAGTATTTGAAATGCAGAATGAGATAAACGAAGCAACAGTTTCGAGAGCGACTGGTGAGGGTGGGGTGGGGTATTGATTTTTGTCACCGCTAGAAGTATCTATCACATTCGTCTATGAAAAATAACACAATGGCAGAAGAGTGCTTTTCGTCATATAACGTGTAGCTTTGGAAGTATACTTTTGCCACCGTAGGTAATAATCAGGAAATATGGCATACATACAATAATTCTAAGTTAACTTTTATCGAATTTTTTGGTGCTTAAACAAAAGGATGAATTGAATACTAATTTTCAACAGGAAGTTTTATTTTTTACCTTAATTAAAGCAAATTTCTAATTTGTATAACTCCTACCATTTACACCGTCTTCTCCTCCGCTGCCTCTAATTCTTTCTCTCTTATTGTGTGTGTGTGTGTGTATGTGTGTGTGTGTGTGTGTGTGTGTGTAGAATTCTTTTACTTCTTGCCGGCCATTAAGCCTCGTGTGTGCACTTATTCTGATCCGCTTATGATAACTATCTCCCTGTATTTCTCTTTTACTCTCTTTCCCCCTCTCTCTATATGAGGTATCCTATTTGCCGGCGTATAAGACGCACACTCGCATAAGATGTACCCCTACTTAACATGAACATGAAGTGGGAAATACAAATTTTATGTTTCATCGCAGTATCTAACCTGTAATAGCAATTTTTGATGCATTTAAGAATAAAAAAGCGCGTCTTGTATGTCGACATATACGGTAAAGCGTGACTAGAGAAATCAACCAACTAACAAACCAATATTTGCATGCGTTATTGTTACATACTGATATTGAAGTTTATGTCCGTATACATTTATTTAAAACTAGCCTTGAAGCCGCTCTTCGGGCGGCGTTCTGGCTAGCTCGTGCGGAGGACACCTTTGAGGCCTTCGGGATCCATTTTCCATGTTTTTTTTTTTTTTTTTCATTTTATTCTGACGATGAAAATTTGCGACACTTTCACGGAGTTATGTGTTTCCAAACTCACCGTAGTAATTAATTCACTTCATATTTTTAGACTTGAACCCCCATTCGTACTATGCAAGTGAAATGTATGACTATCATAGCTTTCATGATTTTTCCATCACTTCACCATTGCCGAAAAATATCAAAATGAGGTTGAGATAAAATGAATAGGATCCATTTCATCTCAATCTCATTCTATTTTCTATTACAAATCTTTAAGAGGATACTGTAACCGGAACAGGAAACTTAGTTTTCCAATTACAAAATATAAATATCCACACTGCTTCACCTGAAACGTACCTGTTATAACTCTTTATCTCGATTTGAATGTACGTGAAAGTACTTAGGATGCCCAAACATAATTCTGCAAATGTGCTAAGCACTGATGCTGGTCATAGTTTAATCAATAAGCGTAGAAGCGAGGTAAATGCAGTAAAAATAGTGGGGGATGGGGTCAGTGGGGCTTCATTTAAGCGGCCTTTCAGAAATTGAACCTCCTTACGATACTCCCTGGGAGTTCATGGTATGAAATTCATTGTTATTGCTCCGATTTGGTCGCCAATGCCATGTATTTAGTTCAAAAGGCAGTAGAAATAGGTGTGGGGGAGGGAGAGGTCAGTGAGGGCCTCGATTAGGTTTCCCTTAAAAAATAGACCCCTTAGGACATTCCCTGGGATTAGGAGAGTTCTGGTTTGAGTTTCGTTGTCCTTGCACCAGCGGTCTAGGAGGAGTTAACGAACATAAAAATGTAACGGACAGAGAAACATCATTCAAATTTATTTAAAGATTAGGCCCAACAAACTAACTTCAAAGTGAGACTAAATACACACGGATATGATCAGCGTATTTATCTATTAATGACCTGCAAAACATACGATATATTGGTACTCTCAAAAATATAATGATTAATATGAAAAAGATAATACGGGAACATACTTGACATCAGAAATTCCAGTCCAAGTTGTTCAGAAGATGACGTAATTTTCTAAATCCTTTGTGACTGAGTACTATTTCTAGAAATGGTTATTGGGGATAAAACTGAAGTGTGCAAATAGTTGAAACGGTTTTCTCTACACCAAAATCTGTAGATTTGCCTTAGATTTAATCAGAATCCATTAATTGTAGCAACAACTTTATGCTACAAGGAGTAGCCAAAAATAGTATTTCACGTTGTTTGATTGTACAGTGAAGGGAACGAATGCTTAGCAAATATATAGTAATTATATTACATATACAGAAGAATTTATTTTTACTTTTATTCTTGTATATCTTATCTTTTCTTTTACTTGTCTTAGCCATTGGATTGTGATCATGTCGAGGCACTGCCTTGAAGGGTTTTAATTGAACAAATCGACGCTAGTAATTATTTTCTTTTTACCTGAACGTAAACAAACCAATACCAATTGTCAAACAGTGTGGTGGACAAACATAAACACACACCCTTGTATATATATATATATTCATTTAAAATGCAGAGATGCCTATAATAGGACATCTACTCGCTAGAAATAGCAGCAAAAGACTACATACCAGTCTTTTGCTGCTATTTCTAGCGAGTAGATGTCCTATTATAGGCATCTCTGCATTTTAAATGAATAATACATAGTCTATTGACTGTTTTTTTACTCTCGCTAGACCACTGGTGGTAAATAAAATTTCTAAAATTTTCTTTGCTACCCTATAATTTATTGGCTGAAACACATAAATAAATAAATAAATATATATATATATATATATATATATGTATGTAATACACACACACACACACACACACACACACACACACACACATATATATTCCATCCATCAAAGTCACTCACATGACCTTGATCAACACAGGGATATAATAGAAGACACTTGTCCAATGTGCCGCGCAGAGTAACAGAACTTGGAAGCATGCAAACTTCTTATCACACAGCCAAACCCTTGTTTATAGATATAGTGAGTTAATGTTAAGATAAATGTATTATAATCACACACACACACACACACACACACACACACACATACACACACACACACACATACACACACACACACACACACGCACAAAAAAAAAAGAAAAAAGATTACTTTTATTTCACCTGTGGACAATAGAGTTGTTCACTCTTAGTGATGAGGTAATTAGCGTTGAAAGCAGTATAAAAATAATAATGTTTCCAAGTAATTTAAACAGCAGCTCATATGTTAAGTACGGAAGTTTGTCAATACATAATTTATATTAGTCAGCAACGCATGTGTTTTCACAAGGTAACATTGACAATTGTAAAACTTTACACATGACTATTAATACTAGGTTATTTTCAATGTCACACAGAGCGTATAATATCTATGATGAGATTAAAATGATAATCTCGCTATAGTAACAATGAAAATGGATTTTCTTTCGGCAACTGACAGAAATAATCTACTGCTTTGGGTAAGTGTTCAACTAAGAACGTGTCTCGTATTGCGACTAGCTGAATAAAAACTTCTTTCATAGTAGACATTCTGTTGCTGGAACAGATGAAGAATGTGTAACCGTAAGTTATAATGGTTTGTGAACTGTGAGCTGCAATGACCCGTAAGCTATTCATTACAGCCGCTTGTAAAAGTAAGCTGTGTTTTGTGACTGCATTTTAAACTGCAATGACTTGTAAAAGTAATCTAATGTAGTTTAAGCTGCAATGGCTTCTAAGAATAAACCATGTGGGCTTGTAATAACCGTGTAGTTAAGAAGCTCTCTTTTTTACAACCATGTGGTTTCAAGTTCAGTCCCACTTGGTTAAGCGTCTTTTAGCACCACCCGTAACTTAGCGTTTGAACAAAGAGAGCGATAGAATAAATATCATACTTTAAAAAAGAAAATAAGTACTGAGGTCAAGTTGTTCGACTAGAACCCTTTAAGGCGGGACTGAAGCATATCTATAGTCCAATGACTGAAACCGGTAAAAGAAAAATCCGTTCATATTTTCATTATTCACGAAATTTGTCAAAATGGTTAGTCCACGCATGGAAAACGAAGGCTGAGTGAACTATATAAGTCAAAGTAAGTTTTAGTAGCTTATAAGCGATCTGTATAGTTGTTGGTTGCTGTAATGACTGCTATAATGTATTTGGTCTATAGGGCTATTTTGTATAATGTTGGCGAAAATCCCCCACCCAAAACGCTATCTGATGAGCATGTTCAAATGTGAAGTCATTTAGTTTATTGGATGCATGACTATTTGCTAGTCTAGAGAAGATGCAGAGCCGTGTAGGCAGAGCTCCGTAGAGAGACCCCAACGTAGAGAAGCCAAAGCTGCAGAGGCGGAGTTCTGAGCAGAAGCGTCGGTTTCTGGAGAATCTAGAGTCACAGAGGCAGAGCTCTTTTAACTCAACTTGAATTATCATTTCAAGGTCGTAGCCCCATCAATTAACTTCCTTCGTTCTGGTTATCTTCAGAATACTTGCCTCTTCCTCCAGTCCGTGCATGACTGCTGCCACCAGCCATGTCTCTTCGATCTCAGGGGGCACTCTACCGACTCTCACTCTGGCAACACATTTGCCACAGTACATCGGTAGCAGCACCCACTCTTGTGTCCTTATTGGCTCAGTGGAGTCGTTAATAGCATCCTCGTCACTGGAGAACATAACCTCCACTGTGCCGTATTTTCTTCCACGTGTATAGTAGGTGGTTACTCCTCTCACTTCACCTAGACATTCCTCTATTGCCTCTATTGGAACAATCTCTATTTTCTTGGTAGCGGTTGATAACGTCCTGTACACAACCGTCTTCCTTGCTACATTTTTCTCACTTCTTCTGGTGGGGTCAGCTTTAAACTGGCTCCTTCCTTTTGTAACAATTTGTTTCCTTTTTTCCATTCCTTTGTCTCTATTTTTATCTCACGATCTTCAAGGGGTTGATCGTAATACCTTGTGTAGTTGCGGATGCATAACTTGCGACGCGTTCCATTTCTCCTCTTTTCACCACTTCACCCATAATGGGGAAGCAACAATTTTCAAAAACAGGTAGAACGCAGCAACCAAAATTCAACAATTTAACAATTCAACAATTTAAACAATCCAACGAATCTTGGTTCTCCCGCGCGGGGAGACCTACCACAAACATATAATAACAGTATGTAACAATAACAAAGTGTAACGATTCGAAGTTACGTCAAAGGAACTACTACCAACACCCCTCCATAGGGAAGTAGATAGTCCACAGTTCAGTTGGTAAGCCAATACGGAAGTTTGTAGACCAGAAGTGAAAGAGCAAATGGGCTTTTATAATATCCTTCACCTAGAATAGTCCATTGACCGTATTATTCTAAGGTAACAACACGAAAACAAGAAAAAAAGTTCACCGGAGAACATAGCTGAATTGAAACCGTATCAGAAAACGCTATTGACTAGTAATTTCTATTAAAAAAGAAAGGGTTTAAAAAAAAACAAAAACTTCCTTTACCTTAAACAATTATGAAGGTTTTGATATCTACTGTCGCCACACTAGAATTAGAAAAAATTACTAACGTCATGCTGCTGCAGCAAATTCTAAGACCAGTGAGTCGGTGTATTGTCGGAAGTCATTCAAATAAATCATAAAATAAAATAAATGGTTGCGTGTTCATATCATTCGTACATCATTATGCAGTCACCCCTTTTGGGTATAATTGGTTCTATACAAATTAAAGTTTATTCAATATTTGAAAATGAAAGTAACTGAAACATCAGAAGTTTATTATAGATTAGAAGTACTCCATCGAATATATTTTTGACAATTCATTCTTGTGAAACCTTTCATTATTCAAACTATATTTACAATAAAAATTTCGGAAAAATACCAAGGGACACGCTCTGTATGAAAACTAAGTCTTCATAAATTAAGTGGTATAATACGCCTAAAATAAAAACTAAACTAAAATTACATCCATAGCGTGTAGATAGTCATTAGGAGAGTTTAATTATCAATCTTCTCAAGAAAAGTAAAAAAGACAATTCAATCCATCAAAATTAATTAGAAATAAAAGGTGATCAATGCAAAGGGGCAATGAGTTTGATCATATTAGTATAGTGATACCTTATGGCATGTTTCATGCTTACCAAACCTTCTCAGCTGTTCTTAGTGAAATATAGTGTTTATCAGTATTGTCAGGCACAAATGACATTGTTTTGAATTAAAAATTCGGTGTTGCTTACCCTTCATATGCATTCACAATAACTAAATTCAACACCACAAAGGAGCGAAATATCGATGAGTTTTACATACTCTTAGCTACTTTTTGGAGTAATCCGTATCATCCATTACATTTATCTGCAATAAAACTCAAGCCCCTCTGATCTTATTCTTCTGTCTTAAAAATCTCCAGAACAAAAGAAAACGAAATGCACAATGGATAACGTAGTCTTAGATATATTATGCCTGAAAAAGACGGAATGTTAATAGCTTGAATTTCTTTGATCATCTGCTTGCTTAGTCAGAGCTGACTTGGAACTTAACAACAGCAATAACTAAATGAATAGAGTCATTAAGTGCCCTGTTTGACGCCATATCGATTCTGTCGTCTGCTGCTCTCAGAAATTATATAAAATGTATTATATCTCTTCTTTACAATAAAACTTATTTTCACTTTCTCTTTGATCAACTTCTGACCCTTATGCATCATTTTCGTTTGATAGCGAGCGACGAATCACTAAATATTGCATGGATTAGTCATAAGCTTTCATTAGAAGCAGCTCAAAGATGTGTTAGCCAGGATATAGGGTATGCTAAAAAGAAAGGAGCTTTTCAACAGACACACGTTTTAGACTTATACACCAGATACAATAAATCTCTTATAGGCTTAACTGTCTATTCTAAAAGTTCGGTTTTATTATACTCAGTTCGGTATCTATCTTAAAATATGTTTATGTATTCAAATTTTCTTTATGACGTTGCTGATACATACATACATACATACATTTGTGTGTGTATGCTTGTGTGTGTGTGTGTGTGTGTGTGTGTGTGTGTGTGTGTGTGTGTGTGTGTGTGTGTGTGTGTGTGTGTGTGCATTAGTAACATTGCAAATAATGAAAAGGAAGAGCGTGTCTAACAATGTAAAGATGGAAAGTTAAGTAACCTTTATATATTTCAAGTACAAAGGCCCATTTTCAGATGTGAACGGTTGTGAAATGTAAGTTTATACAGATCCTGCCATGCTGATTGCCGATATGTATTACACATGCATACACACAACATATACATACACACATACATACATATATACGTACGTATGTATGTATGTATGCGCACATTAATCTGATGAGTATGTTTGATTCGAACATAAAAATACTTCTTGAAAAGACCTCCATTTCAATAGTCAGACCTAAGTGGTAATAACGAATGTAAAGATAGAGAGATGAATGGATGCGATGGAGACAATAGAGTATATTGTGAACTTTATTTTAAGACTGAGTACTATTTTCATGTCGTATCTGTCAAAGAAATTGGTTTGTGTTAGCAGAGGGAACTAACAATGAATATTGTTTTTATAATTTTGCATAGAGATGAATGTTATTAGAGTGCTATTGTTACTTTGAGATTTGAATGCATTAACTACTCTAAATGAAATCTGCGACGAAAAAAACACAACAAAAAATAAAAAATAAAGTATTAGTTCACTTAAATATACAAAAACAAAAGAAGCTTTTCTGGGATTATGCAGATAAATTTATAAAATTTTAAAAGTTGTGTAGAAATTTGTTATCCATATTTCAGAAAGTATATTTTTTTATAGTTATTTCTTTAGTTTTTAAAATCAATATAACATTATATTTGTATTGTAGTATAATGCAACAATCAGCAGAGTAGACCAGCTTCTTTGAACTTTTCATGTTTAATCGTAAAGAGCTTGCAGAACTCTTGGTTCAGGCCAATATCAGTAAAGCTTAATTTTTGGGCTGCCATCATAATTTACTGAAAGAAAACGAATTCTGTTTATAAATAAAGATGTATTTGCTGTGAAGTAAGCAAACAACTAAGCAATATTTCTATTTTTTGAGGTTGTGGCAAATAATGTTTCATACGAGAAACCAGGTATCCATTATACCCGGGTTTTATAAAATTAACGTTACTCAATTCGAAGGCGGCGAGGTGACAGAATGGTTAGCACGCCTGGCAAAGTGCTCAGCGACATTTCGCCCATCTTCACATTCTGAGTTCAAATTCCGCGAAGGCCGACTTTGCCTCTCATTTTTCGGAGTCGGTAAAATACTGGGGTCGATGTAATCGACTAGCCCCTACTCCAAAATTTCAGGCCTTGTGCCTGTAGCAGAAAGTAATATTACTCAGTTCGACAAGAGAGATAACAGAATTTAATTAATGCGACTGACTCTGGAGAGTTGGTTATAACTATGGATTTTTATATCTTCGCATGGAAGATTATATTTTAGGAACAGAGAAGAAAAAAAATTCATATGAAATGATATGTTGTGTGAATTAGAAGCCACAATCTATTTTTTTACTTGTTTATAAGCTGGAAGACAGCCATTTGTTTAGTTCAGAATTCATTTATGTAGAAGTGCAAAATAAAATTGTCAATTTTTAATGTCTGGATTTTAAAATTAATAGTTAATTTACTTTTTAATTACTTGACCAATAATCCTCTCTTTAGAGATGAAATATGTTTTAAATATTTACATAAACACTACGTTTAGATTCGTTTGACCTATAATCAAAAGTGTTACTCTGTTTCTATACATACTTCCTGACTTGATCAAATAAGATACCTATATTTTGAAGACAAAACTCCCGAATCCGGCAATATGTTCATATCCAGGAATAGTTCACTAGCAAACATCAAAACTCAAACCGACCGAAACGTAGATATTATAGCGATATGACAGTGCATTTTGAACTATTGCATTCATATTTTCCAGCTTCGGACCACGGCTGTCATAAAAGTAAACCAATTTCAAGGGACCAATTTGATCGCTTGGTGGGCTGAAATCATACCGCCAAGTTATTTACAGAATGTACTGGAGCTTTTTGCTGACGCTATATAAAAGGTGAGCAAATTTCTGAAAAGAGAGCTATTAGATTCTACGGGAGGTAATCATTTTACCTTCAAATGTTGATAACGGTTAAAGACATCATGTAGAATTATATTGGTAAATCGTGCGAAAAGTCGTTCTTATTTTCTTATCTTAAACTGTCCTCGCTATATATGAATCACTGTAATATTATACATCAACTTGTTTCAGTGACTAAATGTTCTTTTATTTGTTAATTCTGAAATACTGTTATTTATTCAACTGCTGTAAAAATCTATACATTACGTTCCCAGTTAAATAAATAGAATAAAAAATTTCATCGATTATTTAATAACTACTTAACATCCACACTAAAATATAAATATTGAAGACGTGTTTCATCTCTAAATTATAACTGTTAACAATAATTCATCCCAGACATCTTGTCGCTCAGTCATCTCTTAGTTTTCAAAATAATATAATACTTTTGACTGATTATTTTTGATGGAAAATATATCTCACCAGAGAAAGACAAGCGGAGCATGCCAATTATATCCACACCAATAAATGTTAAATAATCTTAAATGAGTTAAAATGAAGTGAACTTAACCTGAAAGAAGGACCAACTCATCTAGATAATTAATATTACATTAGATGCAATCTTGTTAATGACAATTACAATTTGGGAAAGAATTCTAAAAACGAAATATCATTTAATAAGAAATAATGATTCGTGTTCATAGGAACAAAAGAATAATTTTGGGAGGAGGCAACAGTCGATAATATCAACCTTAGTGTTTGAATTATTTTATCCCCACCACCACCATCAAAGAATGAAAAGAAAAGCCGACCTTAATGGGGTTGAAACTCAGAACATAAAGAGCCAAAACGTAAAACAGCTTTAACGATTCTGCCAACCTCCGCTCTAGACAGGAAATACTAAACTATTCTAGAAAGCTTTCGAAAGATGATAGTATTTAGACTAAGTTGTTGGAAGATAATTTTACAACAGAAAGAAAGCTAAAATAAAAAAAGCTAAAACTTATCAAAGAATCTCATTATGTCTTCCAATTATTGTTATGTTCTTTGTAGTTTAATTGAGGAGATGGCCACAGATTCCAGAGTGAAATTTTAATGATCAAAAAACATATTTAAAGCTCTGGAAAATCTGTCACACTTCAAAGATTATAATCCAGTGAAAAACAATCAATAACAAAGACAGTTAATCCCAAACATGGAGCTCAAAACGAGAAATTTAATCAAATTAACAATAAAATTAATGTTTCTACAAACAAGATGGTCAACACAACTTCAATTTATTTGAAGAAAGAACAGAAATCTGCTTAACAAAGCGATCTTTTCCTCTCCCTCAAGAGCTGAGATGATAAAGAAATACATTTTGCATCTCTGGTTACTCTCTTGAGGAAAACAAAATATAGATTGAAGTTGTAAACTGTAATATTTCAAAGGAAAAAAACTAACTATATCATTATTAAGAACATTAAAGTCGTTTCTAACATTTTCTCAAATATTTCTTTTTGTTCTTTAATGCTTGTTTATTTTTCAGTTTTAGACAGAAATAAGTTCTGTCTGAAATGACAACATTGTCGCAGTTGGGTTAAGTCATGTTTTTAGGGAAATGTATTAATGTGCTGAGCAGAAAATAATTCGCAGACAGTAAATGAGCATGAAGAGTTGTTCTGATTTAATCAAGTATGTTCTAACAGTAGGCGGCTAAGTAGCGAAGTCGTTGGTGCATCGGTCAGATCACTTTGCCGTAATCGTTCTGGCAATCATCGCTTTGAATTCAAGTCCTTTTAAAGACAACTTTGCTTTTCATTCTTTGGTCGATGAATAAAGTACCAGTTCTGTAGTAGGATAATTTTTCTCTTTCTTTTTTTCCATTTATCTTTTTTGGAGAAATCTCTTGTGTTCAGATCTGGAGAAAAATTGTCTCTGCCAAGTCTAGAATTGCTGAAGACGCTGTGTATCATGACAGCGCACCTACAATACACTCAATGAGGTTCCAAGACAAGGTGATTCTACACTAGATATTTGTAATCGTGTGTCGTTGTGAAAAATCATGGTTGACCAAAAGTAGAGAACAGGTGAATGCTAGAAGAGGTGAAAGCTTCTTTGGCAAGGTAACTTTAAAACATGGAAAAGTAGCTTTTAATCCACACTGTTTGTTTTGGGGTAAGAGCAATCGTGAAACTGATTTGTGAAGCAACATAAAGAAAAATAAAAGTACCATCTAGCTTGTGGGTAGCAAATGAAATGAAAGGACTTATTCACATAGCAAAAAAGATAGAGTAAGGCCATACGTTTGTACTAGAATAAGAGTCTGTTCTTGTAGAAGAATATCTTCCGAAGGATATCATAGTAATTGACAGCTCACATTTTCGAGTAGATGGCTTCATATACCACAAGCTTGTTATATGTATAGTCAACTTAGACAGGGTGTTTATAGTACTAAATTCGGTGTTGCCTTTTATTCCTAATGGGTCAATATTTCAAATTCTGCAACAAACTTGGATCGATTATATTCTTCCCTACAAACTTTAGCCTCGTTCTTAGACAAACTAAATACATACCAAACCATTGAATCTTTCTCTCTCTCTACAAGGACCTACCCTGATATTTGGAAACATACTACAGTAACTACAGTGCGTTCCATTCCTAGGAAGGCTGTACCGTCGCAGAAAACAGGCCTTTTGGATTCGCTTGCGCAATAACGTTAGCTAATTAGCTTTAGGCCATCTCTGAATTCTATTTTAAAACCTAATAGTGTAAAAATAGATGTTTTGTTGCTGAGATTTAATGAAGATACTGTTAGTGAGATATGTCATCCGTCTCAATCAGTTGTTCAGAATTATAAACAAAGTGGAACAGGATATTGTTTTGCCATGACATATATCATTGACGTAAGTGAAACGATTCTAGTCACTGTAATTTCTATACTGTAACTAGGAAAATGTAATAATGCAATACATCATTGATTAACGGATTCATCTAAAGAGACAATATTATTCTCCGTTGCTCATTACCCGGGTCAGCAAAACATTAAAGCGGACGTGTGCATTATTTAGTGCTGCTGTAACTGGATACTGTGACAAGTTAATAATCCCAATAATAAAACTATTGCCTATCACGTATAATTACTGTCGACAATATAAAAAAAAACAAACAAAAAACATGGGTATATGATTAGTGAAAGGAATACAAAAAGATTTATAAGGTTTTTAGTAACAGATAGGAAAGTTGTATTTTAAGTCAACCATGAAAGTGAACAGTGACATTGGAACGAATGGGAAGAGATGTGTTGTTATTACGCTCATTCATGTGTTTCTTGTCATTCGATCAACACATATAGCTTTGAAAGGTGGCACTTCTCACCTGTTATATGCCATATTAACAAAGAAAAACTACGAAGTCTAATTACAGTCTAATTTCAGTTAGACGACCTGAAGAACCAATGAAGAATCCTTCCACGTACTGGAAATAGCAGATAGCTCTCCTTCAAATCACACCATATCGTTATAAACAATGAATGAAGCTGCTCATAGCTAGGACTCTGTTGATCAAGGACCCACTCAATCAAGGTCGGCCTTGTGTTAAACAACAATGATTACAGTTAGAAAAGGACTTGAAAAAATTACTTGATTTCTTTAAATGGTTTTCTTAGGAGTGAAGAGAATAAACACACCATTTTTAGCGGCCTTCCAAAATTGTTGAGAAGGACGGGTGCAAAAAATAGAGGGGTAAGACGGGGATCCGAGAAAGGAGGACGCTCTGACAAGGAATGATTTGACAAAGTTGCTAGTTATGGGCCTTGGTGGAGAGACAATAATGGATGATGAGGTGGAGAGACGAGTGCATTAGAAAACATCAATTGAGATGGTTTACAACAATTTAGTTTCAAGAAGAGAACATTGTAGTAGTGGTAGAAAGTAGACTGTGAGAAAACAGTGTGAGAGTGGAATAAAGGGTTGAAATATAATAGTGAAAGATTCCATGTCAACCACTCGGCAGATTTCTGTTCTAGACGTTTCTATGTGTAGCATACGGGGAATAATATTTTATTGTAGGTCTCATTGATGGTTTGTAGATATTATGACCAAAAATATGGTACAAGTAAAACCAAAGGCCTTTATTTCTTGAGACGTTGAGAGGTCTCTTGTGGCTTCTATTAACTTTACATACTATGGAGAGTCGTGAAGACTAGAAAAAGAAGGTGATGAACAGCTGTTTCTTAAATGATTTCTAGTTCAAACCTTTACATGCAGCCACAAAAGTAGATCGGACATGTAAAGGCTGGTGATTCTGTATGTATCTTGCTCGTGGATTTTCAATGAGAAGAGAGAAATTCTTTTCAGTAACTTTTTTGCATCTAGTTTTATTGAAGGTTTTTCTCACCGCTTCTTAATCTCCTTGACACAAATTGTCCCCATATAATCCTATCCGTTGATGCTAAAAGGAAAAGAATACACACAATAAATACACATAAACGTAAGGATAAAATTGTAAGGGATGAGCTGAGGTAAAAACTACGCTTTTTGCATGAAAAATTGCAAGTTACCCGATCCTCCCTTCCTGATCATAGAACAAGTTCATTAACTTAAACAATAATGTAATGAAGCTAAACTGTAATACTGTTACAGCACCAAAAATATTGCAAAAAATTTCGATCGAGAAATGACAGTATATTATGGTATTTTTGATATTTACATATAATTTTACACCAACAAAAAAGTTCAAAGAAAAATTTCATTTCTAACATCTCCAATATAATGGAGTCAATCATTAACAATGACGTTCTCCAGCATTTTAGAATTATCTTTCCCTACCTCTCTCTCTCCTCAGCAAATGCCAGTTCGGCTTCTACTGAGCCAGATCCGCTAGAAATTTCACTCACCAGTGGGTTCTGATTTGTATTGAACGGGTTCCGTACGTGAAGATACTAAAACAAAATTGTCAGCCCCAGGAAGAATAAGCAATCTCTTCTCATTTAAAATCTTGTACATGCAGAGTCTAGAGGAATGAAATCTCGGAATGTCTGCAAGGCACTTCGGGGTAAGTGCGCTTTCGCTTTTGAAGTTCAGTGAAAGCAATGTTGTTGCTCTAGATATTAGTAAAGCCTTTAATCATGTCTGGCATGTAATTCTGTCATAACTTCCTGCCTACTGGCTTCACCCATCTCTCATCTCTTGGCTCGGAAGCTTCCGGTTCATATGCACCATTACAGCATGTGTTGGCTAAGCTCTTTCTGCTCTTCTCTCAAGCAGCTCCAATGTTCCCCAGGGGTTTGGTTTTGTCCTCCACTTTCTTCCTTCTCTACATCAATGGCCTATTTGCCACCTCGTTTAAACAACACCCACTCTTATGCAGACAACTCGACCCTTCATTTCTCTCTAATCTGATCATGCTCCGTTCACAAGGAACCTACATCTACACTTGATTCATAATCGAAATCCTCGAGGGCATCCTCCTGCGGAGCCATGCAAATTTTGTCTCTTTAAACAACAAAAACTAAAACACTACTTATATCAAGAAGAAAACATCACCACACCATGCCCACACTAATCCTTAGCGGCACTAATGCTGGACCTCACAATCACTGAGGATCTCTACTGGTGAAAGCACATCTTTCGTATAGCTAGAACTGCTTCCCAAAGACAAACCTTTCTCTTTAAGGCTAGAAAATATTCCAGTCCTCAACAGCTGCTGAAAATCTACAATGCCAAAGTGAGCCCCGCAGTGAGATATTTCTTTCACATTCGGGATGCTGCTGCCGCTACGCGCCGCACACATTGTCCTGGAGTGGAATCAAAGAACAGCCAGTCAATCAGTTTGCATTCAATAACTAAGAGACACGCGCCAGCCTCTGGTTCATTATTTCGCTTTTCTATCTCCGTTATAATGGCCTCTGCTCCTCGGAGATACTGGTCACATACCTCCACTACTCAGGCACTCACATCTGTACGTCTCTCTACGTCTCGTCTCCCTTGCTTTATTCTCTCTCCGGTTCCACACTAACCTCTATTCTAAATCTTTCCACATAACATCAGCTGTTTTGCATCTCCCGCTCATGTATTTGCTGCAAATGTTGACCTGCAATAGTTTAAACATTAACTGCTTCAATCTCACCAGTTTTAGAGAAGGGCACGCGCACTGCCCTTTCTCAAGACTGATACACACAAAAAATCCAGACGTGTGTATATATATGTGTCTACCTACACACACGTACACTTATATAGACATATAAACACTGAAAATACGTTTCATCCTACTTGTTAATATGTGTGTATAATATATTGGGTTGGCCAAAGCGTCCGTTCGGTTTTAAGTAAAATAAGACACAAGTTTTAAGCACAAAGCAATTTATTCCATCAATGGTATAATTCCCTTTGTTCCATTACGTTCTGACATCTTGTGGGCAGATTCATTATTCCCCCGCTTGAAGAATTTTCTGTCTTTTCTAGCGAAAAACTCTTCAGGGAGAATTTTTACACTTTTTTCAGAGTTGAAAGTCTGCCCATTCAATAAATTTTGAAGAGACCGAAATAGGTGGAAATCTAAAGGCGCAAAGGTGGACGAATATGGAGGGTAAGGCAAATCTTCCCAGGTAAGCCCCAATAACATCTGCTGCGTTTGCAAAGATGGGTGAGGTTTAGCATTGTCGTGTTGAAAAATAATGCCCTTATGATTAGCAATTGCTGGAGACTTCTGGCTGCGTTTAATTTGTCCAGCTGATCACAGTACACATCTAAAAAGATGGTTCTGATCGTGAGAAGAAGCTCGTAAAAGCCAACACACTCAATCCCACCAAATTGAAAGTATAAACTTCGTATGAAATCTTGCTTTGGAGATTTTTGTGGTGGTTTATCCTGCTACCCCCATGATCGTTTGCGCTTCATATTGCTAAAGACGATCTATTTTTCGTTCTCTGCCACCATTCTCTTTGAAAAAGAATCGCAGACAGAAAACCGTTGGGTGAGATTAGCTTCATTCAGTTGAGGTGGGACCCAAACTTCGAGCCTACTGACGTACACAAGTTGAATCAACGGTTTTCAGCACTCAATTTGGAATTTGGGGAATGAATATCTGCGATCATCCCGTTCGTATAATGGAGACTACTGTCGCTGTTAATCTCAATTTGCCGGTCAGATTGAGGTGCATCTTGAGCAGAAATATTTCCCGATTGAAACCATGAAAACCATTTCTGACACACACGTTCCGCAACGGCATCCTTACCGTACACAGCACATATCTTCCTGAAGGTTTTCACCGTTCTTTTTTTTTAATAAAAAGAAAAGTACGAGATATCAATGATGTTCGTTCTGATTCTCCATTTTGCGGTTGATCCCAAGCACACAAAATACAACTTGTCTCATGGCAATTCACATCGAACTACATTGAAGTGCTTAGTATCTAGCAAGTGCGCATGTGAAAAGAACATATTGAAGTTAGCTACTTATAAGAGTGCTTAAAGTTTAGCGTCGACAAAAGCCGAACGGCCAACCCAGTATATTTATGCAAATATAAGAAAGACGAAACAATGTGAAAAGTTAAGGAAACTATTATCTAAGGTACTTATCCTCTGATTTAAGTTTAAGAAATTGTTGCTAAGGAAACGCACTTCAGCGACACATTAGGTGTCACGGATATATTTGTAGAGAAACATTCTGCGAAACAAAATTCACAAACATAGAATAAATGAGTTATGCACAGGTTAACATTAAGATTAAATTTGCGAACCCGGGAAAGATTGCTGGGAGCCCGAATTTGATTTGGTCTCGTACCACCAGCGTTTATCCAGAAGAATGTCACGATCAAATCTGTTACCAAGTTCAAGTGCAATAACATTGCTTTCATTGAATGTCTTGGGTTAGAGCTGACTGTGACACAGGAGAGCAGATCTTCAGTAATTCAGTGATTGAGTTATTGAGGAGTGAGAAAGAAAAAGAGAGAGAGAAAGAAAGAGAGAGAAAGAGAGAGGGAGAGAGAGAGAGAGAGAGAGAGAGAGAGAGAGAGAGAGAGAGAGAGAGAGAGAGAGAGAGAGAGAGAGAGAGAGAGAGGAGAAAGAGGTTCAAACTATTGGAGAAAGTATTTATTAATGTTTGCTTCCATCACCTTTGAAATATTGGAAGTGGAAGCGGTAGGTCAATCATTGCCAGTGCCAAAGACGCTGCTCTCGGAAATGAAACATAATGTAACACGTTTCCACGGTCGGTAGAGAGAAGAATTGAAAGTCTTGGAACGGATAACGGATAGCTGATTGGAAGTGTTGAGACTTGAGGATTAAAGACGGGACTTTTTGGCGGAATTTCAACGAGTAAGTATGCAACTTAAGTTAAGAAAAATCAAACAGCAAACGTAGATTTTCCCTCAGAAGAATCCTTTATGGAGCAGTCACGGCGGAAGAGTGGTTAGTAAGAAGATTCCAAAAAGTTTGTAGTGTTACTTTTGGTAAAGGACTCTAAGGTCTAGCTGCAATTTAGGAGAGCAGAAGATTTTGCAGGTTTTGTGGTGCACGAAGTTTAATTTTCTTTACGGATGGTAGTCTTGCATGAGCTGTGGTGATGGGTAAGTTTCTCTGAGTGTTGTAGGTCGCTGCGTGTGAACCAGCTGGCTGGTTTGGGTTTATGCATTGTATGATGGATATGAAGAGAAAAGGCCCAGGAGGATGTAAATCAATAAAGTAAAAATAGTAACAATGATTTCAAGTAGAATCGATAATCAGCATGGGAAATAATGTCAAAGTAGAACTAGTAGGCAAAAATCAAGAAAAAAAATAATAAAACAGCAAAAAAAAAAAAAAGAAGCAAACTATAATCTATTGAGCAGTTTTAAGGATTGAGTATGGATAATTGATGTTCAATTCTGTAATGCGAAACTACACACACACAGACACACACATACATACATACATACACACACACACACATATATA
>NC_068989.1:56861132-56861622 GCF_001194135.2 Octopus bimaculoides
ACTCTCCCATGAAAAGGAGAGAGCAGAGAAGGAGAAGAGAGCAGTAGAAAGCATAAAAACAAACCCCAAGGCTTTCTATAGATTTGCAAAGGAGACTGCTACGGTACAGTATAAGATAGGACCCCTATTCCTGCCTAATGGCTCACTGACTCCAGATCCCACACGGATAAGTGAAATGCTCAGTGCACAATTCAAGAGTGTCTTCACTTCTCCTCTGAGTCACATGCAGATAAAGAACCCAGCTGATTTCTTTGACAATAGAACTCAGCAGAAAAAGACTGCATCCATTACCTACATTGACATTGAAGAGGAAGATGTAATAGCTGCCATAAACGAAATGAGCTTAAATTCGGCAACTGGCCCTGATGGTTTCCCAGATGTCCTCTTAAAGTCGTGTAAACAAGAATTAGCAGGACCACTCCGGATACTCTTCCAGAGTTTCCTTGCAAATGGTAAACTTCCCAAAAAGCTGAAGGAAGGCACCATATGA
>NC_068989.1:56862387-56873381 GCF_001194135.2 Octopus bimaculoides
ATATATATACATATACATACATACATACATATTTATATATATATATATATATATATATATATATATATAGTTCAAAAAAACAATAACAAAAAAACAAAAAAACAACAAAGTGAGGACGTGATATGGATAGTATTATTGGACGCTCAGGAAAGGAAAGAGATACATACATACATATATATATATATATATTTAGGATAGAATCGCTAAGAGAATCATCAGAGACAATTTCCTGCTTGGCAGACAATCAACCGATGAAAGATTATTCATGAGAAAGCAAAAAGAGAGGAAGACAACGATGTAAAGAACATAATACACACGCATACACGAGCGCGCGCACACACACACACGCACACACGTGTGTATATATACATATATATTTATACATGATATTGGAAGTGGAAGTGGTAGGCCAATACATACACACACATCCGTGAATATTTTTATATAAGTATGTATATAAACAGCAAAATTTATAGTGGCCTGGTAGCTGGTAAGGACAATGTGTGACTCGATAGGAACTACATTGACGAGATAGATTATTAGCTAGATACATTGATAGATAAATACATGGATAGAAAGATAGATCGATCTCTAGGAAAAATGTACTGTTACATTCAAGCACATGTCCCAAACAGTGCACCGTGAGATATAACTGTGTACGCCGCGAAAATAATATAATTATTGTTGAAAAATGGAGAAAAATACAAACTGAAATCCTTGATGTTTATACTTCAATATTTGAATAAAGAAGTTCTTGATAATTGTATTTAATTCAAATTATTTGTGCAAATGCTTTTGAATTTATAAATGAAGTGCACCAAATAATTTTTATTTGGTCTAAAGTGTACTACGAGAGAAAAAATAATGAAGAACTACTGCTGCATTGGTTTGGTAACCACGGCATAGACATTTAGGAATCATTGAAGTAAAAGATAAACAGAAAATGCAATATTGCATTATTGGTCAGGAAGTGGAATTTGAAGATGGAGAAATTAGAATGATTAGTGGAAGAATCAATGGTCTACGGAAGAAAATAGGTTGAAAACGGAAAGAGAAACGTTTCATGAAACTCAGAAGAAACTTAAGCAGTACAAAAATAAAACACTACAGAAAGAAGATATTTTGTAGGCAAGTTGAAAAAGTTATGGCTGATTAAACTCTAACTAAAAAAAAAAAAAACAACACAACAACCAAAGGTATGAAAAATATGGAGAGAAATTGAAGTGGCATTAGAATTGCTTAGAATATACATAGAAAAATGGAGTAACAATTTATTTTCATGGAAATAGTTTTTTGGAATGATTATGTTAAACAGTAGAGTAATATATTGATATATTGCTTTACGCTTTCTATGTTGTTTTCAGAAATAAATTCTTCCATCTTTAATGAAATATCTCACTTTATAAAATTTTTATTACGTTGGAGGTTATGTCATGCTGATCATTTCTAAAAATGATGAAAAGGGGATATATATGATTATTAACGACTAGAAAGTATTAATTAAACAAAAAGAATATTTCCTGATATCACCCATGATGTCAACTATGTATATCTATTTTAAGTTACCTGCCATATGATGAGTAACAACCTAGTATCGATAATAAGGTATACAACTGACAATATCTTGATACTAATTGTACCGACAATAACCATTTTAGACCGAAGAAGGAGCCTCTATGTAGTTTGTTAACTCGCCAGAAATAGCAGCCAAATCTTCCTCAATACACACCAAGCCTTATTTGATGAAAGATCGTACTATACGTTATAGTCTGACATACCGCAAAAATACAAAAGGTTATGATTGGAATGACCTAGGGCTAAACAAAAACAAAAGCATCAACGCAGTGGTATTATAATTTTGAATTCCAGCATGGATTCGTTTAATTGATCATTTAATGCAGTCCTTCTATTTGAATCATTTCCCCCCTTACTTTGTCCGATCTTGAAAACTGGTGTTGGCTTGTTTACGTCCAAGTAACCTAGCGGTTCGGCAAAAGAGTTGATAGAATACGAACCTGACTTAAACAAGTAGTGAGGTTGATTTGTTCGACTAAACCAGTCAAGGCCGTGTTCCAGCATGGCCGCAGTCCAATGACTGAAGCAGTAAAAGATTAAGTAAAAGATAAGGGTAGTCTATTCCACCGTAAGATGGAATAGATTTATCTTATGGTATGTTTTTCTGGCGATCACTTGTCGGCGGATGACAGGAACAATAAAATGCTGGTATTTAGTTACATCCCTTTATCAATTAAAATCTCATGCTCTTTCTATTTTTCTCTAAATCTTATCAGAGTTGATGAAATATCGACAGAACACAGCCACATATAATGCAGTCAACCCATTTAAACATCCTACTCTATTAATTTGATGGTTTTGCGGTCAAGTTCCCCCTCTCTTCTTCCACTGAATTTACTCGGTGAATATATGTAAAGAAGAAATTAATTACAAAGTGTTGCTGATGCTTTCATGGATTAATTGGGTTTCTCTATAGGATCTATCTAGTAATTAGCTAAACGCAGTTGTGAACTATCGTCGTTGTAAATCTTAATGAAATGTATCACCGGATAACTGTGCATGTAAAGAAACTTCGATTTGTAAATGGGTGAAGGATAAGACGACAGTTCGTTCATGAATTTCCAGAACTCGTCATTAGAAACTAGGTTTGGCAGTTCGAGTTCCATTAACTTTGGTCCACTTATTGAAGGAAATTTGAAAGAGTTGAATAGGTCTGGAGGATTATCTAGAAAATGTCTATTACAGTTTCACTTTTTTTTCGCTGCTTTCGCAGATGCCCAAGACTCTCTGTTGTCATCCAGTTCCATTATCATGAATTTGAACTGGGAGCTTGAGTCATAGTGAATCTTTCATTAGCTAATTGCACAACCATAGATTCTACTCCAATGGATGCGTCGCAATTACTCTATTAATAGAGCTTGGTGATCCTCACTGTTGATCTTCTAGGATTCCTCCACTCGGCATCAGGGTAAGAAGCACTGTTGGCTCAGTTGAACTCTTCCGCAACATCTTCACTATCCGTCAAGCTGCAGTCCCATGACTTTACGATATCCTCAGTAGGGTGGCTTAACGGGTGCTATGCCTTGCCAAAAGGCAGCCCGTAACTATGCAAGGCACGGTTGTCACTCTGTGAGGTATTTTCAAAATGCCCGCATACCCACAATTATGTCACAGTAAAACAAGATGAATATATATAAATGAAACTATAAATTATATCAGTGATTCACAAATTGAAAAAGTACCAAATTCGAACTCCCAAATATTAGTGAAATGTGTTGCTCCCTCTTACTCTTTATTTATGAGAAGCCAAACTTGTTTGCACTAATATAATTTTTCTTCTTTATTTGAGACGTCATTAGGCATCTCACAAAACATGGCAATCTTATAAAAGAGAACCTGATCTCTGTCTGTCCATTCGTAACAACATTTGTGTAGAGAGAGGGAAGAATGGGAGGAAAAAAGTTGTTGAGAGAGAAATACAGTGAGAGAGGAAGAGAGAGAGAGAGAGAGAGAGAGAGAGAGAAAAAAAAAGAGAGGGAGGGAGAGAGAAGAGAGAATGTGAAAGATAGACAGATAAGTGTTGTAATCTTAGTAACTAGCACACTTTAATAAAAAACGCAGGAATTTCAAGTGCAAGTCTGTCAACGCAACACAAACTTCAAAAACGACTACATGTATGTATAATAATATAGGTTTTAGTGGTTGTGTGTGTGTGCATGTGTGTGTGTGTGTGTGTGTTTCTGTGTGTCTTTCAACATATATACAACGCAACACAGACTTTAAAAGCGACTTTCTCTTTGAACAATGTATGAAGGTACATGTATCATTAACAAACATTTTTACCGGAAGCGTAGCGACGGATAACGACCTAGTTTTATTAATTTCAGTTATTTTATTAAACATGAGGGCAATGGTTTAGCAGCAACGGAGAGGCTTTGGAGAAAAAATTTTTACTTTGTTGAACCTCTTTACATTCTAAGTTCAAATCTCGCCAAGTTCATGTTTACTTTTCACCCGTCCGGGATCGATGACATAAGGTATCAGTCAAGAACTGGGGTCAATGATATCGACAATCCCCGGCCCTTCAAAACTACTGCTGGTGTCTAAATTAGTAACCATTCTTTTATCAAACGTAGCAGTTTTCCCCTCCCTATTTTCAACACTCCCCCAATACCCACAAAAAGGGCCTGTTGTCTCCCAGTGAGAAACACAGGATTATAATGAAAGCTGGAAGACGGTCGAGTTGACTGATTACCGGTATGATTAGTTTATATCCCGGGAATAAATTGCATACAAGACACGCGATCTGGAGGAAGGATATAGTTACGTAAATTGACTCAAGTCTTCACTGGTACTATATTTCATCGACCACACAAAATAAAAAAGCAAATTTGACCTATATCGATTTCTTTGAGTGATCGTAAATCTCCTCCCTCATGTATCAATGAAGTATGGGGAAGGATGCAACGAATGACATTGATGCCTTCACCACTGGTAATAGTGTTGTGTGCGATAGGGACTGAAACAAAATGAAATAGATTCAGTTGTGGATTGAAACTGCATTGCGGTTTCTGGTTTCTCAGAGCTTAGTTATTACTCTATAGTGTTGATCGCTCGAAGCTGATAAAATATTGATTACTTGGAGAATGAATTATTGATACATTTCGTTATGTCACAGCATCCCACTGATGAGAATCATGTGAGAACACTCTAAGAGTTTTTAGTATTTTTTTGTATTCATTATTGAAGTTTAGAAATCAAAGGTATTTTATTACAAGTTTTCTTTGATGTAGAATCAATCAAATGGAAACATTCATGGAAGGGAATCAGAGTGAAAAGTAATTGAATTTTATCAAATATTTGTCAGTTGAAATGATCAAAGTTTTTAAATGACCAACTTTATTATGGTGAGATTTTATAATTGTCGTATTTAAGTCTAATGAATGTTTATTATTAACAAAGACAGAGAAAATACATGCACGAAAGAAAGAGGAAAGAAAAACACTTTTCAAATATTAACAATGTGCTGTATATTATGTATTAAACTTCCACACTGCATTATCATTTTTAATGGACAACAGACGGCTTTGGTGATGACGATTCAGTTGTTCAATCAACTGAATTACATGCTCCTTGAATTAATGAGTAAGTGATTGAATATTCACACAGGCATGTACTCTGTTAACAGGATAGTCTTCATGTAGAACCAACGGGATACAGTTGGACGGGATACAGGATTCATGTAGAACCAACAGGATACAATGCTGTGCCTTTGGCTTACGAGTACAATCCATCCAATAGGCTTCCTCCCAGTTTCCGTCTGTTCAATTTCACTCGCAAGGCTTGTGTCTATTCGAGACGATGGGAAAAGACACTTCCTCTAAATGTCACACCGTGGAATCGTACTTAGGACCGCACGATTGATTACGAAGTGATCTTCTTAATAATTGAATCATCCTGCATTCTACCCTTTCTTTCACAATCTTTCTATGCATATTACCACCCACCCATCCATTCATACACTCTGCCATCCACTCATCCGTACATCCATTTGTCTATCCATCCCTTCCTCTTTCCATTCACCCATTCACTTCCACATCCATCCATCCATCCATCCATCCATCCACCCATACAAACATACATCCATACACTTCAACCCATCCATCCATCCATCCATCCATCCATCCATCAGTATGTGTATGTATAAAGAGTACGGCTGTCACAGCGACTGCAATTAATATTTTGTACACGTCGAGCTGGCAGAATCGTTAACACGACGGGCAAAATGTTTAGCGGCGTTTCGTCCGTCTTTACGTTCTGAGTTCAAATTCCGCCAAAGCTGAGTTTGCCATTCTTTTGGAGTCGATAAAATAAGTACCAGTTGAAAACTGGGGTTGATGAAATTGACTTAGTCCCTCCCCGAAATTGCCGGCCTTGTGCTAAATCTTGAAACTACCAGATCAGTTGAAACCAGGTCCTGACATTTTGAAAGCAATTGTTAGACAAGCACAGTGTACAGCAAAGTAACTAACAGCATTCATGTAGCAAGAAAATTCGGAAAATCTCTTAACAGTCGACTACTTTAACCTTCTAAATCTCAATTAGCTACTAGTTCCAGTTGCTCGAAGCTATAAGTTCTATCGTTGTTACCTGTTTGTTCTTCTGTTGATATTTTAACTCTGAACTTCTTGGAGCTTCTAACTGACAATCAACCCTGTACAATAATAGCCTAGAAGAAAATTTTATGGCAATATTCAACATGTAGCTTCGAAATGCTCATATAAATAGTATTCCTGACATAATTCGAGTGAAATCGATATGGTGTGATCTCTGTAACATCTGTTCTCGCAAACGTACGTTTAAGTGATTCTAAAGTAGATGCTGTTAAGAAGACCAAAAATGAGATAATCCTCTTATCAAGAATTATAAATTATACGTAAAGAACAGAAATATTAAGAACAGCAGTAGGAACAACAGCAACAGGAGCAGCTGCAGCAGAAGTACAGCAGCAGGGACAGTAGTAACAGGATCAGCAGCAGCAACAATAGTAGCAGCAGCAATGAAACATTCAAAAATCGATTGCATGTCGGTTGGAAAAGAATTTAAATTAAGAGAAATTACTGCTGTTGGTATCGTTGCTTAGCCTTAGGTTAGTGTTGATTGAGAAGACTTATGATAAAAAGCAATCACGTCATTACCATCCAGTCTTTTACGGAAATGTTGTAATCAGGAATGCATTATCCTTCCTTTTAAAGAATGTAGAATGTGATTTGAAGGAAATCTGGTCCCTATTTCTAGGATGACAAATGACCACTTAGAACAAGGACGGGGGAATCATTTTAATACTAGGGGAAAATAGCAAGCGCATAAGAAACTATGGGGCACATCTATGTTGAAAAAATAATAAATTTTAATTTTATAATTATATATTTATACATTGTATATGAAATTACTGTTTTGATTTCAAGACAAAAAAAGTTTTGTTTCTCTGAAGGGTTTTTAGAGATTTCGTTAGTGGGCAGTTTCAGATTTCATCTGCCAGTAAAGTGTTTCCTGTTACAGACTCAATGGTTCGATTAAGATCAGTAAAAGGGGGGTCAGTTGTATAAATTTGGTTTAAGTAATTTAGTAAAAGTTACACATCTATGAATTTATAAGTTCAGAAAGGTCATGAGTTGGTGTGGAACCGTGTCAGTGACCAGGTTGCTGTTACTGCGACGAAAACTTGGCACAAAATCAAAAATGATTAAGTGCAGTTAACAATTTTTGAGTTTTTGAATGGCTGATATCTGTCTTCCATGCTGTAATTGCTTTATTTTCAGCATAGTTTCTGATCAAAACCCTTGCCAGACAAGTACATCTGCGAAATAAAAGAATCATATTTTTTTCAACACAAGTAGCTGTGTTTTCTAGGTTCTGCATATTTGCTCTTGGCAGAAGTGTTAGAGAATTAGACGAAATTCTTTGCAGTATTACTTCTGGTTTCTAACATTTTGAGTTCAAATTCCCTCAAGATCAATTTTATCTTGCATCTATAGGAACAAATAAATAAAGTACCACTTCAGAGTGATAAATTAGCGGAATTATTAAAGCATCGGACGGCATATTGAAAATCTGTTTCAGCTCTTTGCATTCTGAGTTCAAATCCTGCTGTAACCTGTTTGAGTGGTAGACGTTATGTTTCACGAACACCTTTATATCATCAAAATCTGATCGCTGGGTGACTTAACGGAATCCACTCAAGTATGTGGGCTATTACTTCACTTGAAAGATACCTTCCTCTTCCTCTCATCAGTCTAAGGAGACCTTCAAAATGGTCATGGGTATAACCTCCTCTACTGACTAACCGATAAAAAGCTACAAAGTTTCCTTACTTCTGGTTTAGAGAGATATTTTCCTGAATATATACTTGTTATATGTTTGTATATCCTTTAGAAAACTCAAATACTGACTTTACCAAACTTTTCTGTAATAAAAATATATATCTATATCTTTTGACTAGAAACAAAATCGATATTTTTTGGACAAGGTATAGCTGATTGAATCGGCTCCAGTATATTATTTGTGGTTATCTTACGGAATCCGGTAATATGAAAGCTAAAGTGCTTCAATAGAGTTTTA
The DNA here is from genome assembly GCF_001194135.2 of Octopus bimaculoides. Taxonomy (NCBI): domain Eukaryota; kingdom Metazoa; phylum Mollusca; class Cephalopoda; order Octopoda; family Octopodidae; genus Octopus; species Octopus bimaculoides. The sequence continues at coordinate 56,870,524 of NC_068989.1, forward strand.
AATTCAGAACATAGTTGGAGTCGAAATATAGTACGGCATCTAGTTTGGTACCTACTTGTTTCAGCTAACTACTTAACTACATGATATAAATATTAGTTGATAAATAGATTGCTTGATTGGCCGGTTGATAGACTGATTTTCAAATTATGCTGTTATCTGACATTTTTTGCATCTTGAATTGTTAATAGGTGAACGAAATATCATATAAATCTCTAATGGATTAACGAAGCTGTGAACGTATGTTGATCATACAGATTTACACAGGTTCTGTATAAAAACTGCCTTATGCCAGTTAAGTAGGTACTGAGGAAGTCCGAATCTGATCTGAACTGATCTAATGTGATTTGAGCAGTTGTAATAATATAAATCTTGACATTTAGTTTGTGATCGACTGTCTATTGTGGCTGGATAAATATTAAATGGAATTATATTGAGCGATTATCGGGTAAGTGGAGCGAGAATAATATCGTTTATGGGGACAATCATCATCATCATCATCATCATCATCATCATCATCATCATCATCATCAATAACAACAACAACAACAACAACAACAACAACAAAAGCAACAGCAGCAGCAGCACCACCACCACCACCACCACTAGCACACCAATAACAACAATAACAATAATGATTTCACATTTTGGCATAAGGCCAGCAATTGTGAGTGTATTACATCATTCCCCACTGTTCAACTGGTACTTTATTTGATGAAAGGCAAAGTCGACTATGGGCATAGGGTCTGATATTTTGAGAGGTGAGGGGGTTGTCGATTGCATCGACCCAAGTGCAATGAGAGAAAACAGCGCGTCTGTGAGTTCGATACTGTAGAGCAATGGTGACTGAGTTCTTGATTCTTACATCGCATCTGGGATTGTGATGTCATGTGGCCAAGTTATTAGGCTGTTCGGCTAATGATTATAAAAATGTGGATGCGCTTTGTGTCCTTGAGCAAGGCACTTTACTTCACGTTACTATAGTCTACTTAGTTGCGAGTGTAGCTTTATCTCTCTTTACAGTTGTATGTCCTGAATGTTTCGCAGGGTTAAAGAGTGGAAGAGCCAAAAGGGTGTCTATATGAACTCCCAATTACATAGGAACCTAAAGCATCGTCCATTATACGGTAATACTCATTGTATCGTATTTAGAGTAAGCCAACCTGATGGAGACCTTCAGTTACCCTCAAGGCTGTACCTATTCGATGATCTGAGCATAGTTCTGGAAACTAACGAAAGCATTGTTAATTATAGATTGACCCCATAGCTTACTGTGGTTGTTATTTACATCTGCTCAAACTTAGCTGACCGTCGAATTCACTTATTCTAAGTGAGGAGTCGGCAAGCTTCTTGCACCATTGGTCCCCTTCTAGGAATCGTTGATAACTTACCCGCTTCCATTATGTAAATATCTAAAATAAAATTTACAAATAATTAATAAAAACTTTCTTGATTTAAAAACAATTTTTTCCTTCTTTTGTGTCATTACCTTATTTTAATAAGAAATATTTAAAGAAATTTAATGAAAATACTCAACAATATTGTTAAAGAACAATAAAAATTTAGTCGTAACATTTAATATTTGGTGAGTACTAATTATTGCATTGTCAATTGGCAGGAAATTAATTAGTTTTAACCATAACTCTAACATTGAGATTATTCTGTCGCTTGTAATATTTATTCATTTTGCTTTAAATTAATGAAACATCATCTTGCAGCTTTTAGATTTCGGTGATACGACTTTTATTTTTAGAATGATAATGTAGGGTCGGTGTGAGAAGCTGGATCTGGCTAGTTTGACCATAAAATAAGTAGAAAACTTGGGCCGGTTAAAACACTAAAGGGTTAAATAACCTCGTTTTTCTAGATTCAATTTGCTAATCTATATACAACCAAAACTGTGATTACTTACTTGCTTGCTTGCTTGCGTGCTTGTCTGTAATTTAATACAGCCAAACCAGCGTATAATGGAAAAATACTCTCAAAGTAAGGTATCCCTGAAATGTGAATACAAACGAAATAAAACGAGTTTCACGTAAATCGGATTCACGAGATACGTAGTTGTTTTTTTTGGGGTTTGTTTGCACAAATTTAAGCAGTGAGACCTGGAGTTATTGCCCTTTACTGTGAACACACACCTTTATAAATAGCCAAACCGGCATATAATGGGAAAATACTCTGAAAGTAAGGTGCCATTGAAATGTGAATACAAACGGAATAAAACAAGTTTCGCGTAAATAGGATCACGGGTTCCCGGGATACGTGTTTTTTTCGGGAACCTTGAACTATTGGTGCCGAACGGGTCACGGATAGTCTAATAATTATTATCATTCAGTACCTTTAATGCTCAAATCGTTCCAAGTGTTTATCGACCCTTGGGAGAGCTACAAAAACTCTTCTCCGGGGTGGGATGGGGCTCAATATTGAACCCCTCTGCCGACTTCTGATCTAAATGAAACAGAATTCTGTGTAAAACATAATTTTTACACTGTGAATATCATTCAAACCTCACGTTCAGATACAACAACAGGAAAAGAAAAAAAAAGATACAAACAAACACTCTCTCATTCATTCCCTGTATATGTAACCTTTGATATTTATTCTGTTCTTATTGTTCTGTTTTGACGTCACGATGTGTATGTTGAGTGTCAGGAGAGTCATGACTTTTATCACAGCTAACGCTGAACTTAAACTGTATTATAGAAACTTAACGGACATACACAAGTTAATCTGGTCATTGCGTATAGTTTTGCTTTTGATCTGTGTCTCCAAGCAAAGCACTATCTTAGTAGCAGCAGCCGTATTATCATTATAATCATAATCACTATCCTCCTCCTCCTCCTCCTCCTCCTCCTCCTCCT
>NC_068989.1:56873458-56883787 GCF_001194135.2 Octopus bimaculoides
TCCTCCTCTTCCTCATCATCATCATCATCATCATCATCATCATCATCAACAACAACAACAACAACAACAACACACGAAGTATAGTTATTGTACATTTTACTTCTGAGAGCTCCCGATTTCACTTTCACCGTCTAATTCTGTAAGAGCAGACAGCAACCAGTTGTCAAGGGTATCACAAGGTACTATCAACATCATTATTATTATTATTATTATTATCATAGATGTCGCACAGTATACAATATCGCGAGGTTGTTGATTGAAGATATTGTGTCTACCGGGGGGGGGGGTTGTACTATTTGTCAAGTCACAACAAAGACCTCATACACACAGTACTTTACGCTATATGCGTGCAGTTCCAAGTAATGCCGACTTTTGCAATACATCTAGATTGTAGGATATCTCTAAGGTTTTCAGATGTTTTTTTCAGATTGGCTGGTATTGATGACAATAGGGATAACCTGTATGTTTGACTCTCGTAGCTGCCACATCTTAGCGATCTCAATTCTCAGGTCTCCATATTTATCAACCTTTTCTCATTTTTTCATGATGATATCTTGATCTTCTGGCACTGCTACGTCGATTATTAGGTACTTTTGTTTGACCCTCCTAAAGGTTACTATATCCGGCCATTGGTGCTCGAACACTTTGTCTGACTGGAAATCAAAGTCCCAGAGGATTTTTGCCTTACCCTTTTTGTCCATTACATTTTCCGGTGTATGTTGGTACGAAGTACCCGTAACCTCATATCCGTACTTACGGCATAGTAGCCAGTGGAGGTTTTGGGCTACTTTGTCGTGTCTACGCTTGTACTCTTTCTGCGCAAGACTTTCACAAGCACTTACAATGTGAGTCACACTTTCGACCCTCTTCCCACACATTTTGCAGCGGTCCGATGCACTTGTGTGGTATATATTCTTTTTCACTGTGTTGGTATTCAATGCCTGGTCCTGGGCCGCGATGATTAGGCTTTCAGTATTCTTTTTTATGTCACCCTTGTTGAGCCACTTCCATGATGCTTCCTGCTCTTTTAATTTGTTGGTTTCACGGTGGAACTGACCATGTAATTCCATGAGGAGAAGGGTGTCTTCTCTCTCGTTGACTCTTCTTCTTCTTCTTCTTCGTAAGACGGCGAGCTGGCAGATTCGTTAAGCACGCCGGGAAAAATGCTTAGCGGTATTTCGTCCATCTTTACGTTCTGAGTTCAAATTCCACCGCGGTCGACTTTGCCTTTTATCCTTTCTGGGTCGATAAATCACTGGGGTCGATGTTATCGACTCCCCCCTTTCCCCCATATTTCAGGCCTTAGAAAGGATTGTTATTATTATTATTATTATTATTATTATTATTATTATTATTATTATTATTTTCATATACACTCAACAGATTAGACTGTTGGAAAAGAAAAATCCTAATATCAAGTTCCAACAAGTAATTTTAGACGCTAAAAACCCTCCTGTCGGGCTAAAACAAGTAACCTCCTAAGTATCCTAGCTGTCCCTAATAACACTGTTTTCTGGAGCTGTACTAAACTGGGTTTTAGGCCTATTTCCTCTATCCAGCTGTTCAGGTCTTTAGGGGGATGGTTCCCAATGCATCTATAACTACTGGAATACATTTTACCTGCACTTTCCATAGTCTTTGTAATTCAATAACTAGCTCCTGGTACTTTGCTACTTTTTTTCAATACTTCTCATATTAATGTTTTCATCATTTAGGACTGTAAAGTCAATTATCTGGCACTTTCTACTACTACTACTACTACTACTACTACTACTACTACTACCACCACCACCAAATCAGGCTTTCTAGCTTCTGTTCTCTGTTAGTCTGAATGCTAAAGTCCCACAACATCTTATATTTCTTACTTTCTAGTACTCTACTAGTTTCATGTTCATACCATTTATCAGTATGTTGAAATCCTAGCTTTTTACATAGCTCCCAGTGGATTACCCTCCCTAGATTGTCGTGTCAGTATGATACATTCACTTACTTTATGAGTAACGCTTTTCTCTTTTGATTTGCATAATCTACATTGGGAATCTACTTGATTTTTGTCTATCTTAGCTTTTATCCCATTAGTCCTCAATGCTTGATCTTGTGCAGCTACTAACAAACTTTGTGTGTTCCTCTTCAGCTTTCCTTTCTACAACCATAACCATGTCTCACTACTACTATTTTCTGGAACTATCTTTGGGAATTCACCATGCAATGTCTTCTCCTGCCAGTCCAATTGCTAGAGTCCAATTGCTAGAGTCACAGCAAGACATAGGGAAACCAAAAACTCAAACTAGGTTTGGGTTTTTGGTTTCTCTGTGTCTTGCTGTGACTCCAGCAGCTTTTAATAAACTTCACTGTTATCTACTTACGTTATATTTACTCTAGCTAACTCTACGCGGTCTTCTACTGATATTAACACTCTTCCGATTTCCTTTCTAGGTAGGTATAATCTTGCCACTCCTGCCCTAGTTCTTCTATCTAGCTTGGCTAATTCAGTTTTTGTATATTGCCCAAATATTTACAGCCTTCACTAGATTCGGACCATTTCGCTTTGAGTTCATTAGCTTTCTCACCATTCTGATGTACTCCTCAATTTTTATTTTCATTTTTGTAGTTAGTACTCAGTCAGATTCTAATACTCCTAGATACTTACAACTCTCGCCTTCTTTCAATGATTTTAATGTCCGGCCATCTGGTAATTGGATGCCTTCGCTGTTGACTACTTGTCCCCTTCTCATGACTAATATTGCACTCTTATCTATGCCAAATGTCATGCCTATATCTTTGCTGAAAAGTCTTACAGTCTGTATCAAGGAATCTATCTCTTTTTCATTCTTACTAAAATGCTTCAGATCATCCATGTAGAGCAAATGGTTAATTTTCCCCTTACTATCTCTAACTATATTATTTCATTATATTATATCATATTATGTTACTTTAAGATTATAAATAAAACGTGAAAATCAAAGCTGGAATTTCTTTGAATAATATATTCTTCTATACACAATCATACACATCTGTGTATCTATCTATTTATCTATCTATCTATCTATCTATATATATATATATATATACATACACACACACACACTCTCACACACACTCATAACATTTCTCTGCTCTACATACTCTGGATAACGAAGATTTAACTATGCAGCAATCGCGCTTGGCAAAATACAACACATAACGCAGTCATAGGTAAAACAAAACATGCCACCTAATTAAGAAAAGTCAATAATGAATTCTTATTATAATTAACGCTTAAACATAAGTATTAAATAATGATATCCTTGTAAGTAACGATCGTTTTATAATGATTAGGTCTAATTTGTTAATTTTAATTGTAGTTAATCGTCAGTTAAGTCACTATTTAAATATAAACTAAAGCGGGGAATTGTAGGACTGTTAGAGCGTTGGAGAGGATATTTCATAATATTTGTTCTGGTTCTCTGCCCTTTGTATTTAAATTCTACCAAGGTGAGCTTTATCTTTCTTCCTCTCAGGGTCCAATAAAAGATTTCAACCCAGAGAGTTTCAATCCATGCAGTGTTTGCTCCGGGTTTATTGAGTTTTGACAGCCACGCCTACAACACAGACGCCAAGCTATATTGGCCTTAATAGGTGAACTTTACCTTGGATAAACAAGAATTGTAGAGAAAAGAGACTTAAGAATTTGCTCATTCCCTCATATACATGTGTAGATGCATTGTGAAATTTGACTAAAAGAGGCCTTATACATATATGAATTATAATATAATAAAATTTTGAGATTCTGGATGACCCCTTCAGACTGAGTTACTGAGTTGAAGCATCTTTCAATCAGCACTATTACTAGTTGATATCATTCCTAGTTTATAGAGTGCGCTCTAGTTTTGTTTTAATCCTTTGCAGATACCCGAAACGGGTTTCTAGATAACCGATAACTTTTAAGCATTTCAAGGGATATTTCCTTGCAATTTTAGAAGGCTGTTAAACGATTGTTAGTTTAAATACCTAAACCTTTGCGTTATAAATTCTTCATGTGGGTGAATGTCTCAATTTACTTGCAAACAGCTTCTTTCAAAGTTTGTCTGTCCGTGTCAAAATAAATCAATATTATATCATGTTAGTGATAGAATATCAGAGAAAATAGTTATATTTTATTATCATACGGAGAACAATAATACATCAAACAAAAGCTTTTAATCCGTTATCTCAAATGTTGCTTCTTTGTTCAAACATTATCATGTTATAAATCAAATTCTCATTCAGTCATAAAAACTGCAATGTTAAACTTTACAAAAGGAGTGTTGACTACTTATCTCCATAGAAAATAATATTGATTGTTATATTTCCTGGAAAGGTTAAGTTCAGGATACTTAACAGAGTTTACAAAATAAAATAAAAGCAGTTTCAGCACATGGAAATTTAGGCTAAAATTGAGAATATTTTAATAAAAATCCAGATATTTGAATAGCTGGGCATATGTCCAGATATTCAGGTCAATGTACCAACCCTTCTTAGGATGCAGTAGATACTGGTTAAATTATTACATTGAATAATACTGAAAATATTTGTTTGCACGGATGTGGTTATTGAAGGAGATCTTTAAACACAGTGCGTGATATTTGGCATGGTTTATAACGACCTATTGCAGTATATTATTGATGCATACATGCATGCATACATACATACATACATACAGGCATGTATGTATGTATGTATGATCGTAAGGTCGCGTGTTCAATTCCCAGTGGCGCGTTGTGTCATTCAGCAAAATACTTTATTTCACGTTGTTCCTGTCCGCTCAGCTGGCAAAAAAGAGTTGTACCTGTAATTCAAAGGGCCAGCTTGTCACATTCTGTATCATGCTCAGTCTCTTAGAGAACGACGTTAATCAATCAATCAATCAATCAATCAATCAATCAGTCTATCTATCTATCTATCTATCTATCTGTCTGTCTGTCTGTCTATTTATCCATCTATCGGTTGGTCCATCTATCACACACAGACACACATACACACACACTTAGATATATTTGTTTATTCATACACTTATGCATAAGAACATAATATGCATATCTACATGTATTCTTCATAAACGCAAATTGTTCATTCGATAGCCTGTCTATCAGGTTTATCTAGTACCTAGCAAAGTGGTCAACGAGTGTGCTCGCATATATAAGTTTGTGTGCGCGCGCACACACACACATATCACACACGCTTATACACACATATTGATACACATACATACACACACACACACACACACACGTATCACACACGCTTATATATACATACACACACATATTGACACACACACACACACACACACACACACACACACACACACACACACACACACACACACACACACAACACATATATATGCATATGTATATATAGACATACACACAAACGTACATGTGAAGCATAATGCAATAAGAACTGATTGGATTTAAATATGAGATAATATTTTATTCACTCAAAAATCGATATGCTATTTTTCGGCCAATGTTCAATTTTCTTAATGCTGCAATGATAATTTCGACATAAAGTTAAGTGTGCGTCTGGAACAAGATGACTATTGTATGCTGAATAATTTTCACACATAATAAGTAAATAAGAAATTCAAGCTCTGTAGTCACCACTTGACCCTTGAGTCACTATAACGGAAGCGACTGTGTTGTAAACATTCAAGCCAAGCCCCAACTCCAATCTGAGTATAACTGTCTCTTTTCCTGCCAGCAATTTAGGTGCCCTAAAATATTGATTTCAGATTTTGGTACAAGGACAGCAATTTCGGAGGAGGGAGTAAGTCGATTACATCGACCCCAGTACTCAGCTGCTACTTATTTTATCGACCCTGAAAGGATAAAAGCAAAGTCAACCTCGGCGGAATTTAAACTCAGAGCGTGAAGACGGACGAAATACCACAAAGCATTTCTCCCGGCGCGCTAACAATTCTTTCACCTCGTCATCTTAGATTCCCAAAATATTATCAATGCTGTCCCTTCCTCCTCTGACTCAATCATGAAATCAAAACACAATGTTCATACACGCAGGCATTATCACTCATATTCAAAAGTGAAGTCACGTGGCCTCGTGATTACAGAGTTTGGATCGCGCTCATAAGGTCGTTGATACGACTTTTGGACCGACGAGGCTTGTTTCTTTAGAAAGGCACATATGTTATTCTAGTCGACTTAACTAAGAATGAATCTTTTCTACTCTAGGCACAAGGCCCGAAATTTTTGGGGAGGGGGCCAGTCGATTAGATCGACCCCAAGTACCGGTACTTAATTTATCGACCCCGAAAGGATGAAAGGCAAAATCGACTTCGGCGGAATTTGAACTCAGAACGTAACGGCAGACGAAATACCGCTAAACATTTCGCCCGGCGTACTAACGTTTCTTATTTCTTTACTGTCCACAAGGGGCTACACATAGAGGGGACAAACAAGGACAGACAAACGGATTAAATCGATTATATCGACCCCAGTGCGTAACTGCTACTTATTTAATCGACCCGGAAAGGATGAAAGGCAAAGCCGACCTTGGCAGAATTTGAACTCAGAACGTAGCGGCAGACGAAATACCGCTAAGCATTTCGCCCGGCGTACTAACATTTCTTATTTCTTTACTGTCCACAAGGGGCTACACATAGAGGGGACAAACAAGGACAGACAAACGGATTAAATCGATTATATCGACCCCAGTGCGTAACTGCTACTTATTTAATCGACCCCGAAAGGATGAAAGGCAAAGCCGACCTTGGCGGAATTTGAACTCAGAACGTAGCGGCAGACGAAATACCGCTAAGCATTTCGCCCGGCGTACTAAGGTTTCTGCCAGCTCACTGCCTTACTTAACTAAAAATGAATGCAATGCCAATGTTATGCGACTGTCACATATTAGGCGTTTTACTGAGTCAAGAATGGAAAGAAGTGCCAGAGGCTGCCTATGTCTGCTTGCAGCTTCATAGGTGTCCATAACAATTAGCGAAAACATGATACATATTACCAAGTCATAACTACTTGCGAAAGACGGCTAATGTTTTTTATTGTTTTACAATTGTGGCAAGTTGAAGTGGATGGTAGAATTAGTTGAGCACTTTACCCGATGTTCTCATTTTGTCTTCTACCACACCTTGTCCGTTGCAAAATTAATTATATAATATAGTGAAATCTACTTTGCGATGATAGAATGAGTAGGGTACCGGACAAAATGTTGGTGGATAGTAGAATTAGTAAAAAAGCTAACCTCATAAAATAGTAAGAAATTTGAAACTTGCAGTCACCAGTTGGTCATTGTGCTGCCTTTCATGGAGTCGATAGCGTTGCAAGCAGTCAGGCCAAATCGCTGAATACAAGTCAGACTTAAATATTTAAGGGCATTGTGTATGTTTCTTTAAGTTCTATATATATCAAATTCTGAAGGCTTTGACTTTGCTTCTCCACCCCGCTGACAGCAGAAGAGCCGGTTAAATATTGGGATTCATATAATGAGCCACGGCGCCCCAAAGCAAGGATTTGTATGTTGTTAGAAATTATTATTAGGACGTTGATAACATTTATTTGTCATGCTTTCATTTGCTTTAATCGATTACTCCGTTTCTCATAAGATGTTTGGTCTTGTGCCAAACTTAGAAATAATTATTTTTACTCCCAGGAGTGGTACGGACAGAATTAGTAGTCTACTACGTGCTAACTAGACACTCCTATTTTATATTGTAGCCTCGAATCCCGATGAAATCGATAAACTCAACCACCAAATCATTAATTCTGTTTTGTTGCTGTTTGACCTCAGAATCTACCCTGAATTAACAACGTTCCAAGTTCAAACCATGACAACTTTGTCTTATTTTCAGACCTCATATATATAGGGCAACATTACACACTATGCATTTCTTGTTTGGTAGGGTAGGCTGTAATTTGAGGAAAATATGATTGCTCTTTCTAGCAGCTCGACCGGTCAAAGCTGACGAGTGGAAAAATGGGACAAATGTGTCGGACTATATTGTACATTGTTTTCTTCATTAAGGCAGAATCGTTTAGTGCGTCGGACAAAATACTTAGCGACGTTTCTTCCGGTTGATTACGTTCTAAGTTGGAATCTCATTGAGGTTAACATTGCCTTTCATCCTCTTGGGGTTGACGAGATAAAGTACAAATGCTGGGATAGATGTGATCGACTTGACCCCTCCCTCTAAAATTGCCAGCCATGTATCAACATTAGAAAGAATTATTATTTTTATGGAGTCTCGGACAAAAGTACCTTGCGATATTTTTCCGACTTTTTATGTTCTGAGATCAAATCACGCTTAAATCAACATTGCTTTCATCTTTACTGGGTCGATAAAGTACCATTTAAATACTGGTGTCTCCCCACTAAATTGCTGGCCTTGCGCCATAATTGAAAGTAATTATTTACTTTAATCCTTCAATTTAAATCCCACCGTAGGTTCACTTTGGCCTTCCATTTTCAGAGGATGGATAAAATCAGTAGTAGTATTAGAATAGAATCGATACTTATCGACTGTAGCCGTCCCCAACAAATTTGCAGTTCTATGCCAGATTTTGAAGACATAGATTGATGCTAATGTCGTTCAGAGAGTTATGAGAACCAAGTGGTGACTCCCTCACCACCTTATTTATAGATCAATGGCTTTCTGCCAGAATTTTAAAAACAAATATTTTTCTGCATCGAAAATCAAGTCTTAAAATTGCTTGAGAATAAAAAGAAAAAACAAAACAAAAAACAAAAAAAAACTACAATGCACCAAATTGAATATGCATACATACATACTTACAGACATATTTTATATGTGTGCGTATATATGTAGACATATGTATATGTATAAGTATATATATATATATATATATATATATATATATATATATATATATATACGTACACACTCACACACACGCATATGCATATGTAAGTTAGTGTTTATATATGCATAATAGTTATATGCATGTATATCAAGTTGTATGTATGTATGTATATATATATACATATATACATATATATATATACATATATGTATATATTATATATGCATATATGTGTGTATATATATATATATATATATATATATATATATATATGCATAAATTTGTATGGTCGTGTGTGTAAATAGAAAACAAACTGGTTAGTTTGATAAAATGATTAAAAGGAAGATTTCTCTAGAGATTGTAAGCCCATTGATTAATTGAAATGAAAGATAGCACACACACACGCGCGCGCGCGCGTGTGTAAGTGCGTTTATAAGAAGAACTGTTCAGCAGAAACATGCTCATTAATTTTCATTGTCAAATAAGAAAAGTTTGTGAATTTGCAATCTGATTATGCGGAAGTTACGTTATATAAATCTTAAACCGTTTCACTGTCTGCATGATTTACATTATATTTCAAATCAGTTAAACGAGGTTGTAGCAAATATAACACTTGCAGTTATAAGCAATATAGTTGTTATATCTTAGCAATACATCAAGATAATCGTGTGTGTGCGCGCGCACACACACACACACACACACACACACACACATACACCCACGCACACACATGTATGCATATAGTATGTATTAATGTTTGCTTTTTATTTCTAGTTATATATAAAAACATTAACATTAAACTGAAGGCTTGCTCAGTACTTTCCAGTAAAGTAGTTATTTTTTAATTTTTACAAGGAAAAGATTTATAGTGACTTTGAAGTGTCGGCTTCCTCGCTCGCCTTCACCGAACAGTTTGAGGAAAGCGACCAAGCGAGTAAGTTTTTGTCGAACTTTCCCTAATGTGTGTGTGTGTGTGCTTCTCTCTCTCTCTCTCTCTCTCTCTCTCTGTCTCTGCACACACACACACAAACACACACACACACACACACACACACACACACACACACATATATATATATATAGATAGCCGAAAGGTGTTTGCCCATTGTACATGTATAATTCTATTTCATGTTACGTTCGTCCGATAGTCGTGAGGTCCTTTCTGTTGTTTACTTATTTGTTTTCGTATATGTACATTCGTTTGTCTTGTCCAGTGGCTCAATGCTTTTAACTTGAGTCCATGGCCCAGCCGGTTTCTAGTAGTATCGGAAATAAATGGCCGAAACTACCTGGACATTCCGGATTTCGACGAGGCAATTGGCTGCGAATGATCTGTGTATCTTGGTTTGTTCTGTTTGTCGTTGTTGTGCTTTTGTCGTTTTCCTGCATGTTGTTTTGACGGTTTCCGTTTGTTGTGTTTTTTCTCTTCTACCTTTGATTTATCCATGCAACGCTACGTACAACTTGTTGTTTGCTTCCTATATATATATATATATATATATATATATATATA
>NC_068989.1:56884116-56888280 GCF_001194135.2 Octopus bimaculoides
TGTATATATATATATATATATATATGTATGTGTGTATATGTTTGTGTGTCTGTGTTTGTCCCCCTCCATCATCGCTTGACAACCGATGCTGGTGTGTTTACGTCCCCGTTACTTAGCGGTTCGGCAAAAGAGACCGATAGAATAAGTACTAGCCTTACAAAGAATAAATCCTGGGGTCGATTTGCTCGACTAAAGGCGGTGCTCCACAGTCAAAGGACTGAAACAAGTAAAAAAGTAAAAGAAAGAAAAAGAGAGACTGGGGGACAATTTGATGATTATAATTTAATGTCTTGGCAGCGGGTGCATCACAGTGATTGTGGAGTCATATGAACTCGTGACATTACGTAAACGATTAAGCATTATATTGACATGCTTAGTTGTTCGATATGCTATCGATCAGGTTATCAGCATGATTTTTAATTTCTTGTTTATTTCAATTTTTAAAACTTTCCTTTACTTGTACCAGTCAGTTAACTGAGGCCATGCTGGAGCACCGCTTACTCATTTGCGTAGCCCTGAATAGTTTATTGCTTTTGTTGTTGTTGTTAAGTCCAATCTAGCCCCAAATGAGCAGATCTATGATCAACTGCATTTCAGGTGTAACCACCTTTCTATTCTCTCTGGTATTGTACGTCTAATACTACAATATCCAATGTGTTCACCTCTGTCCAAGTCGATAAAGTGTGATTTGATGAAAATTTAACTGCTATTTCAGCAAATCGTATCACTATGTAAAAGTTTCCCTGGCATGTCACTGAACAGTGTATAATCATGTGTGTCAAATGTGAATCAGTATAATTATTTTCATCATTTTTCAGTCTTTTGATAAAGGCCAAACCCCGAAAATATGAGGCTTAATGGTTCAATTGGGAACGGAAAACACATGTTAGACTTCGTTCACTAATATTCTACAGAAGTATTTCACAATGTGGACGGTACTTGGGAGTGCGGTGGTAAATTTTGTGCGAGTACCGGGGACAATCGGGACAGTTGGTGGGAGTGATAATTGATGCATCTTTTATTTGCCTTAATATTCAAAATATTTTCAATTTTATTGTGTACTTGGATTATCTGATAATATTAGAGTCAAAATAAGGAGGCGAGCCGGGAGAATCGTTAGCACGCCGGACAAAATGTTTAGCAGGATTTCATCTGTCAGTACGTTCTGAGTTCAAAATCCGCCGAGGACGACTTTGCCTTTCATCCCTTTCAGGGTCGATAAAATAAGTACCATTTGAGCACTGGGGTCGAATCTTGAGCTAAAATTTGGAACCAATATTGGAGTCGAAATGTTTTAACATTCGATATTATATTAACGAAATGACTTATGTGCAAGTAGCATTTTAATAGCGCTAAACTTGCCGTCAGCTATTATTTGTGGTGTATTTTATTTCTAGGGATCATTGACGTAGTGCTATTAAAAGAACGGAGGCGATAGTAAAAGAAACAGTTTGAGAAGCACTGTTCTACAGCGTTTACAAAATATTGTGCTTGATAATATTTAAGTAATATTGAAGTTGATATAGTGTCAAAGATAGTAGAATTCCAAACCTAATAATTAACTACGTTTGTCGATATACTGAATTATGTATGCTACATCAATATTGACGTACATTTCATCATATCATAGTACCAGTCATATAATGATCTCAATTCAGTTTAGGACACTCATTTGCAAAATGTCTCTGGACTTGTGCCAGTATCAAGAAATAAACTAATCAAGGCTAAATGATATTGTATGGTTTTTAAACAATAGTAGCCATGTTAATTCACTTATCTTGTTCTTTATTGTAACTAGATTTATTGATTGTGTTATTAATAACAGTCAGTAGTAATGAAGAAAATGGTGTGATATATATTATTAGCCTTGTATGTTTACTCACATTAGAAAAACTTTGGTGTCAGGTATATAGACAAAGAAGCAGAGAGACTTACATGAAACTATAATACATCGAAAAGAGTGTTGGAACAATAGGTGAACGATCTATGGTTTATATGATGCAACAATGTATAAAGAGGGTAGAAAGAAGAAATGCAGAGAAGAAAGAAAGGAAAAGTAGATGAGAGTGTGAAGGGAAGGAGAAGGAGGAATAGGAACTAATATACAAGGATACATACCGTGATTAACATCGGCTTATAAGTGGCTCAACAATTTGAAAGAAATATCAGCCAGATATTCCTCAAATCACAGTATATCACTTGCCTTTATAATGTATTGTAAAAGGTACAGAGCTTTTAATGGTCTCGGTCTATTTGGTTGTGGACAGGTTACTATTGTTGTTTAGCCCCAGTCAGTACTTCCTGAGGAGATCTATGTGGAAAGGCGTTTCAGTGTGACCATCTCGTATTATTCTATATATCTAACTACACTGACCAGTGCATCTTTTTTTTTTAAGATGATGGGATGTGATTTGAGAGAATTTGCCTTGTAGTTCTAGTAGGTCGAACGACAGCCTAGAGGCTCCTACGTTAGTTAAAAGGCGATATTGTCTCTTGTAGTCGACAGGAGTTCTATATAATTCTAGAACGATTTCTTTAGTTGCAGCAGAAATACTGTCATAAATCAATGAAGATACAGGAAACAAGTCATATAAAGACGGAGCTTTCATTATGTCCCGTGCAATAACTTAATGACATCTTGATTTCTTTTGACAAAATATAAATTAAAGTTATTTCAAGTAACGTATATCTGAAAATAGAGAAAGTAAAATGTGAAATAAAATCTATCCAATTTAAATCCATCATTATTTCTTATATTAGCATGACACTTAATAACTTTTACAGGAAAATAAGAGTTATGATGTAATTAACTCAAGGACACTAGCCGGAAATAGTTGCTTTAATCAAGCCTGTACTCGATGGTAACACTTATTTTCTGAAAAGAAGTTCCGACCTAAGCTGGTTTCGAACACAGTATGTAAATGGACGTAACTAAATATTGTAAGAAATTTTACATGATATTCCACCGATTCTGTCAAAGATTATCTTACATGATGTTATACAGAGATAAGCGGTTTCAGATTCCTTTAGTTTTTAGAAGAATAATGTGATTGTTAGACGTTCACACTTTTTCCAGGCACATAAATGATATAAAAGAATGAAAATACTTTAAACCGGAAATTGAAATGAAGTCATGAACACGATTCGACTATGCCTCTAGTAGCACATGTCTACTTTATGGCGACGTACTGTAATTGCAAGCACAGAAAGAATTGTCTGAAAATATGTTGCATCATAGTTTAAAAAAATATTTTGTGAAAATCAATAAAGTTTTCTCAGTCTCATTTATTTCCGTCTCTTTCTCTCCTTCCAAGGATCTTCATTGGAAAATATAACATGTCTGAACAGCTGTTGTACTTGGTCACATGATATCAAACTTGTTTTGTAACTGGTAAAAGAGATTATTTCTGAGAAGAAAATTGCATTTCTCACACTTCACAAAGAGAACGAAAAATGGTTTCTAGGTATATTGAAAATGATGATCTGGCGAAAATTATTTGAGTGAAATATACTTGAGTGAAGTATATTTAAGTGAAATGCACAAAAGTATATTTCAATGAAATATGGTTGAGTGAAGTATGTTTGAGTGGAATACACTAGAGTAAGGTATATTTGAGCGGAGTACATTAGAATAAAGTATATTCGAGTGAATTATAGTTGAGTGAAGTATATTTGAGTGAAGTGCCAGAGACGATAGTCTAACACACATAGAGTTTCAATTACAAATACAGAAACCCTCTTATTCTGCTAATCGATAAACATATAATATTTGTATTGCTGTAGGTGGTAATGAATTATCTAGACAGATCCTACTTGTAATCTTCCAGCTAACGCCGTCCATCTTTCTACATCCACCATTTCCCCACACCGTCTCCGATACTAACATCGCTCAATTTTTCTTTACTTCTCGACGTTTTCTTCTTCCCACATATATTTCACTAACATATACTTCTTCCCCATCCCCGTTCTTTTTCTCCGCCTCCTCCTCACCATTATTATAAGTTTCCTTCTGTGTATATGATACTCCTTATGATTAACAATGTCGTGGTACATTTTTACAATAAAAATCTTATACTTTTCTTTTAAACAATTTCGAAGTTATATGTTCTAATATTTATACACACGCACGCACGCACACACGCACGCACGCACGCACGCACGCAC
>NC_068989.1:56888308-56891747 GCF_001194135.2 Octopus bimaculoides
CACACACACACACACACACACACACACACACACACACACACACACGCACATACACACACACACACACGATGGGTGCAACTCGATTTGGAGCAATGCCATCTCTTGATTGTTTTCTTATGCACGAATAACATGAATCTGGCTTTCAGTACTGCTAGGAACCTGGACTCTTTTGCACAAATGTAACTAGGAAGGGTCCCTCATGCTGCAGGTGTTCAGAGGACTTACCACCCACACTGACACATATCTTTATTTTGTCAAGGAATGTTTCACTCAATGTTTTGCTTTTCCGGTTACAGCCAGCCGTAGAATGCAACACATAATAAAAATATTAAAATTCAAGCAATGCTTGTGTCCGAAGCATTTTAAAGTGAAGAAAGGCCAATCTTTGAAGGAATTCGTTAGACGCATGTTTTGCATATGAAGGATTTTGTCCCAAATAATCATCGCAGTTTTAAAAAGGAAAATAAGTTGCTCACAATGAGTTACCGTCTCATATCACTAATCCTTCACATTATTAAAGTATGCGAGAGGGTCGTGTGATAAAAATAACTGCTTTCTTAGAGAGAAATAATCTCTTACATCCTAGATCCTTCCAGCATGGTTTTCGCTGAGGCAGAGACGGCCTAACATTGCTCCTGTACTATTTTTTATGGCATTCTAAATGCTCTAGGAAGAGGCTACAACATAAATACCACTTATCTTGACCTCAGTAAAGCTTTCGACAGAAAGTCAACCAGTATTCTGCTTAAAAAATTATCCAGCAATGGAGTCCACTGGTAAGCTACCACAGTTGATTAGACGTTTCCTGTGAAGAACCCAACAAGCTGTGATTCGCCGAATTTACTCAAGACTAACAAAAGTCATTGGTGGTGTCCTCCAGGGTACTGTGCTTAGTCCACTTCTCTTTATATTTGCATAAAAGATATTTCAAATGCCATCGAATAAAATAAAATCCTTGTAAGGGGCACTAAACTCCAGAAAATCATCAAGGGAGTATGTAACTACACAAAACTCTAAATAGATCTTTACGCTGTAATTCGATTGGCGAAAAAGAAAAACACAAACAAACAAAATAAAACATGCAGCAAATCGAGGAGAAACTTGAGTCCATCCATTTTTGAAAAGAATATGTACTTAAGCAGCCTTGATCTCTTCCCTAAACAGAATATCTTGTAGCGACAAGCAAAATCAGACATTTAGGTGGAAATGTGCACAAGAACCTAAGTTGAAGTGCATACACCAACAATAAAATCAATATGGCTTGTAGAATGTCTTCACGGATCCTAATAACTTTCTAGTTTAGAGATCCTGATACCGTCATCCTTTTCTAAAATCTAACACACACTCACGCGTGCGCGCGCACACACACACACATACGCACTCACGCATATATATATATATATATATATATATGTATGTATACTTATATATGTATAAATACAAATATATATATATATGTGTAAGTTTATATATATATAAATGTTTCTAGCACACACGCACACATACACACATATGTATGTGTATATGCATATATGTATGTATCTATGTATGTATATATGTATGTATGCATGTATGTATGTAAAGCGATGAGCCGGCAGAATGGTTAGCATGTCGGGGGCAAAATACTTTGGAGCACTTAGACGGTGTTTACGTTCTGAGTTCAAATTTTGTAAGGGTCGATTTGGAGATCGATAAAATAAGTATCAGTTGTGCAGTGGGGTCAATTTAATAGACCTAGCCCCTCCCCCAAAACTGCTGGCCTTGTGCCAAAATTTGAAACCAATATATGCGCGCGCGTGTGTGTGTGTGTGTGTGTGTGTGTGTGTGTGTGGATGTATGTAGTATAATATATATACTACACACACACAAACACATTTATCTATCTATATGTGAGTGTGCATGTATGTATACAACTAAACTAAACAATTTCATTGAAAACACTTATAAAAATCTGCCGATAATTGGATTTTTATATGAAAGATATTTCCATGGGTTTTCCAATTAGTTTAAAGAAACATCAGCGTCTATCGACCACTTGGTGCTTGGTAGTGTTTTGTTTGAAGACATTTCACGTGATCTTGAAAACAAGCAACCAAAAGAAGTAAAGAAAAAGAATAAAAAAGAAGGAAAAGAATTAAAACGTTGCCTGTTTATCGGAAATTTTTTTTCCGGGTATTTAATTAATTTTCTTTATTAATTCGAACGAACATGAAAATGATGATGACGACGACGACGACGACGATGATGGTGATGGTGACGAGGATGAAGAGGATAAAGAAGAAGAAGAAGAAGAAGAAGAAGAAGAAGAAGAAGAAGAAGAGGAAGAGGAAGTGGGGGTTGTAGGAACGGTAAAAGCTTGTGTAATAGATGGACAAAAGACAGGATTGTTTAGTTATTAGAGATGCTGTTATGAGCAGAATGTCTTCTGTGGATGATGAAGTATGTCAACAATCAGCGACCAGTTGGGCTTTTTTTTTTATCAGTCTATAATATTAATACGAATACTATTCGTTTGTGTTTCAATAAAGTATTTCATTTGAGCTGGTTTATTCAATAAATAAGGAAAGACAAAAAAACATTGAAAATGCAGAGACGTAATAGAGGAAGTTGTATAATTTAATACACTCGATATTGAGTTTTAACCAAATATGGTCAACCTGCAGCAGTGGAGTTATGTGTTCTCTTTTATGGCTATTTATGTAGCATACGTAACGCCTTGATTATATATAAACATACGCTTGTCTTATTATCATATAATGATGATGAGCTGACAGAATCATTAGCATGCTGGGCAAGATGTTTAGCGGCGTTTCGTTCGCCCTAACGCCGTGGTCGACTTTGCCTTTCATCCTTTCGGAGTCGACAAAATAAGTACCAGTTGAGTACTGGAGTCGCTATAATCGACTTGCTCTCTCTCCTGGAATTGCTGGCCTTGTGCTAACTTGTGCTAAAATTTGAAACCATTATTATCATATAAAAGACGTTGAAACTGACGGAGTCGTTAGCGGCATTTCAGCCATCTTAACGTTCTGAGTTCAAATTTCACCGAGGGTAACTTTGCCTTTCGTGGTCAATAGAATAAGTATCAGTCACGATGTAACCGACTATTCTTCTCCCTCCAAAATTTCAGCTCTTGTACCTATTGTAAAAAGGGTCACTGAAGGCAGTGATCTGGCAAAATCGCTGTTGTGCTGGGAGTCATACTTAGCGGCAATTCTTCCGGCACTTTATGTTCTGAGTTCAAATCCTGCCGAGGCCAACTTTGGTTTCCATCGTTTCAGGTTGGATAGTTATAAATCCGGTTCGTACTCTATCGACTGCTAAATTACAAGGACTCAAACAAACTAACAACGATTGCTATGCAGTGGGCGGGGAACAAACCCAAAGACACACACAAACACATATGCATGTATATATATATATATATATATATATATTT
>NC_068989.1:56891978-56892817 GCF_001194135.2 Octopus bimaculoides
TATTATAAGTCGTGTATTAGCGTGTGTATATGTAAATATATAAAAACAAAAAGATAAAGAGAGCAAAGGTAAGGTTGAAGAATTTTATGGATAGAGTCTTACAGCTGTTTCTGGGAAGATACAGTACTTCCCTTCATCGGAGACAGAAAAAATAAAGTAATCTATTATTATATCCATAGGCGGATATTTTTAGTATGAAGTGGTAAAGAGTGTGATGTGCTGAAAAAAGAGAGAACAGTACTTGAAGTGTAGTTTCATTCCAGTGGTAAATATCCGTGTAGAAATTCGTGCAAATTAATCCTTGTGTGAATAATCCGGAAATTTATTTCCTTTCGATCATTTCACCACACATATACCACCAAATCTATTTCTCATATTCTCAATTTAACAAGAACACTACCTACACAAACAGACTACGTCACCTCTTTCAATCCCTTTCCACCGTCTATAAATAGGCTTGGCAGCATCCAAAAATATGATACTACTAACTACCTTGCCCACCCATCCCTCTCCTTTATCTCTGTTCTTCGTTTATCACTCATACCCCCACCACCTATATACTACACACGCATTCCTTCCTACTCACTAGACCTTTTAACCTCATCCCCTATTCCTCCTTCACTCTATATGCTCTTCCCCTCTACCCTGTTAAGACCAACTGACCATAAATATATCGCTACCATCCTCCACCTCTATATCTTCTCTATCCCCTTCCACATTCTATCGTCTTGACTTGACCTAATTACCGCTAACTTTTCACTTGACTTGGACATCCTTCAAGTAAACAAGCAAAAATCTATTGCAAGATGAAATATATATACCTCTGCTACCTAAGCTAT
>NC_068989.1:56893507-56919953 GCF_001194135.2 Octopus bimaculoides
GTACTGCAATCACTTTTGAAATCCGTGTTGCTTATTGTTTGATTTTAATCACCCATCCTTTTGGGATGTGATATTCGGGTGCCTTCGCATAAGTTCCATATTCAAGCCTTGAATCTATCTATCTATCTATCTATCTATCTATCTATCTATCTATCTATATATATATGTATCTCTCTCTCTATATGTATATGTATGAGACAGCGAGCTGGCAGAAACGTGAGCACGCCGGGCGAAATGCTTAGCGGTATAACGGCTCTGTGAATTATTGTGAATTATTGTGAATACTGTTGTGTTACTTTGTGAAAACTGTCTCGGTAAATAATTGTGATTCTTGTGGAATTATTACGGTTACGTTTCACGCGAGCCGCTGCAATTTTTCCCAGCTATGGCAAGTGGTAGTGTCTCCAGTATGGAGAGCTACGCCAAGGCCACTGCGGTGAGGAAGCCAGTGCCGCTGGAAACCAAAATTCTGAGGACAGTTGTGTATCGTACACAGGCTGTAGAAACCTGTAAAATTGAAATGGTGACGGAAGAGGAAATCGAGGAGTGCCTGGGTGAAATTGTGAATGAAGCCACGTACATCAACAGAGGAAGAAAGTTCGGTACGGTAGAGGTGAGGTTCGCCACTATAGAAGAGGCAACCAAGCATGCGACCAACATTTTAAGAAGTGAAAACATAGCATTGCTACCAAGTTATAGAGGAAAAAGAAGTGTGAAAATACGTATTCCCAGAGTTACACCAGATATTAAACCAGAGTGGTTGGTTGCAACAGTGCTGGCTGCAACCAAGGAGGAGCCGGAATTGGAACCAGTGGCGAAATCAAAAGTGCGCAAATGGTGGGGATTTGGACACGAAATGTGGCTTTTTGCCACATTCGAGGACATAGAAATAATTCCCTACCAGATAGAAGTGGAGGATGAGAGAACGTTAAATGCTGTAGTCGAGAGAAGGAAACCAAATTGCTACATATGCGGGGAAAGAGGTCATATGAAGACCAAATTCCCCCTATATGAGTTCACACAGCCACAGCAAGAGAAAGCACAAGCAGAGGAGGAAAACATTGCAGACCACACTGAGGAAATGAAATAGAGACAGAAGTGTGAAACAGAGAAAACAAAGGAGAACGAAAATGGAGCTACTAACCCTAAAAAGCGAAAGAAAAATAAGTCAAAGGAACGGTCAACAGAAAACAAAAAAGAGATAGAAAAGCCAGAAACTAATAATGTACAAAAAGAGGAGGAAAGAACGGATAAAGATGTGAAATACAAGGGGGTTTTGATAAAGTACGAGAATTGCGAGCAGATGGAGAGAAAAGTCGAGAGGTTGGAGGAAATAATAAGAGTGAAGATGCCAGAGAAATGTGCTGAGAAATGCATTTTGATACATGAGGAAAACTACTGTGAGTACATAAAAGAACTTGGTGAAAATATAATAACGAAACGGGTATGGTTGGTGGAGACACCACCCCTAGAACTGATTATTTGCAGTTGATAGGGACGGAAGTAACAATGGTTAATGGGAGAAAGGTAATGCGAGTGTTTGAATTTTTTGAGTTACAAAACCGTTAAAATGTTTACATGACGTTGAACGTAAAAGTGAAAAACTGGATAAATGTAACCACCCGACTTCGGGGATCGAGTGGACATTGCGCCTCATTTTTTTCATTCTTTTATTTTAATTACCCCGATTTTATGTTTGTTGCGTTTTGTACTGTATTTATGTTTTGTGATGTCTTAAAAATTCTTTGTATAGCCCTTGATGGGTAATAAAGAAATCGGTATTTCGGCTGTGTGAGTTTGGATTTATTGGTAATTATTATTGGTGTGCGTCTGTATAGTAAGTGCAAGTTTCTATTGACTGCTTTTGTGTTATTTCCTGTTATGATTATTGTTCCTGTGATAATTATTTGTGTGATAGTCTTCGTTCGAAAACTATCGTGTGTTTTCCCTTGTGGGGGAAACATTAATTGCTGGCAAGATGCTGAAAAGTGTAACTTCGTCCGGCGAAGAGTCGCCAACTGACAGGGCGGCAAAAAAGAGTGAAAGTTTAATATTTGGCGATATTTCGGATTCTTCTGAAAGTGAATTTCCCCAACCATCAATGTGTAATAATGACGTGTAAAGCCTTCAAACAGAAGAAAATAAACAAAAAAAAAGTTTTGCGTCGGCGGCTGGAGATGGAACCCGCCAGCTGTCGATAAACAAAAATGACCTGATAAAGAACAAAGATATGATAACAATTGAAGACGGTGTTGTGAAAGTTCAAGCCCCGGAAGAACTATTAATGTTAGAAAAAAGAAAAACAATTATTTTAAAATCTTACTGTCTAAAAGGAAAAAAATTGATCGAGTGAGTGAAGAGAAAGTTGAGAAGTGCTTGAAACCCATCTGGCAGGATGGGTTCCCTAGCTAGAGGGAAGAAGTTTGATACTATCGAAGTACGACTTGAAGATATAGTAACTGCACAAATGCACTCCGTTAAATCTTTAGAAACGGAGGACGTTGTTTTAATTCCAATATATATGAGAATGAAGACGCCAAAGATACGTATACCAAGGGTACCACCTCAAGTCGACCCTATGAAGTTGATGGCGGCAGTCCTGGCAAAAAAGGAAGATAATATAACACTCCCTCACGCTACCGTCACAGAAAAGGTTTATTGGACTAGTCAAACGGTTCACCTTCTAATACAAACAGAACAGTCAATCTTAGAACAATTACCGGAGAAAATAGAAATTGGGGAGGAATTCCTTAACGTATTCGTCACGTGCCCCTGAGCAAATATGGTGTACTCAGCTGTGCTCCATAGTAATGTCTGCGATGGCGTTGCTACAGAGAGGGACAGTCGCTGCAGCAGTCACTCCACCTCGCGGTGATCATTTCTGTGACGGGCGGCTGTTATCCCTGTTTTGTGAAGGAAATCGGTAGAACGGGGTCCGAGAACACCAGGCGTCACGACGGCGACCAGAACAAACAGATATTGGCCGGTAAGGCCCCTGTGTTTATTGATTTTTCTCTCCTCTGCGTTACGGGCGGTGACAACCGGATTTGCAGCCGATGGAGCTCGGTTGGAGCAAATTTAAACAGCATCTTCTTCCAAAGATGCTAGTTTCTAGTCGATACAGTATATAAATTAGACTTAAACTCTTAGAATGAATTACGTAAATCTGTGCCTTAAGATGCATAGACCATTTAATTGAAGGTGGTCTTCGTTTATTAATTTAAAGTAGCATAAAAAGCGCAGGCGTGGTTATAGTCGCAGGCATGACTTAAAGTTTATTTATTTTGGTTTATACTAGAGACAACCCTGGATATTTTCAATATCATTAATCTGTTTTATGTCAATTTATTTATTTAGTGACTCTTTCATTAGTACTTCAGCAAGTATTGCAAAGTGTTAGGCGTCTCTGAAAAGGCTGATTATAAATACACATGTTTCTGTTTTATTGGACTTCTTCAGCGTACGGATTTGTCAACCTTCCGTTCCAGAATGATTAAAAAAATGATATTAGTCATTAGAGCTTATACTTGTTTTTTTCTCAACACATAATTATACGGATATCGAAATTTATGTTAACATTAACTTGATTAAATATAAGGAGATTGTATTTGAATATGTTAGCTCTTAATATGTTAAATACTACATGATGAGTAAGCCAGATAACAACAGATAACTTTGGAAGTATACTCTTGCCAACATGAGTAATATCAGGAAATAATGATTATAATTTAACATTTATCAAATTATAATTTGATGAGATTATCAAATAAGGAAATGAATACTAATTTTCAAAAGAAAAATATTTATCACTTTAAGTAAAGCAAATTTCTAATTTGTATAATTCCTCTCTCATTTACTCCCTCTTCTCCTCTTCTTCATCTCCTTCATCTTCCACGTTCTCCTCTTCCCCCTCTTCCTTTTCCTCTGTCTATGATTTTCTCTCTCTCATAATATTTGTGTCTAGCGTTCCTTTACTCATCACCTGCCACCAGGTCTAATAAGTGCACTCATCCTGCACTCCTTATGTTAACTCACTGTGCTTATCTTTCACTCTATCTCTCCTCTCGCTGTACGATGTAAAACGAGAATGGTTGGTAACAAACAACCAAGCAGCCAAACCACATTTATATCGGCTATCATTATGCAGAGATACTGAATGTGTTAATACTGAATACGTTAAATGCGTTATCACTAATTTAACGATATAAGAGTTAAATATATTAAACTAAGTAATAAGAGAACGAGTTTCTTAACGGAGAGAGGGAAATATTCAATCCCACACAAATCTTATACAACTACTACACAAATCTAAAGAAACAAAACACTTATACCATACCAGGAGGACTGAAATTCTTCAATATGTTAGCCGATTAATGAATTCTAGGTGTAGGAGCGAGTCAGCTTAACTTATATAACACTCTGTACATAATTTTGGATATGTTTGAGCATTATTAACCCTTTTTATATCAATTTATATATAAAGGGAAAAGGGTAAAGACCCCCTTCGGTCATGAATGACCATGGGATTACATCTAGAAAGTTCCCTTCCAAGACACTAGCCCAGACAAGGTTGTTTATGGAAAACCAGCAATCGCCCATGCATACCAGCCTCCCCTCACCACACTACTGATGTTATCAAAGGAAAGGCAAACGCCGATACAGCTTGGCATCAGTGATGTCACAACTCATTTCTACAGATGGGTGAACTGGAGCAACGTGAAATAAAGTGTCTTGCTCAAGAACATAACATACGGCCCGGTTCGAGAATCGAACTCACTACCTCATGATTGTGAGCCTGACGCTCTAACTACTGAGCCATGTGCCTTCATAATTTATATATAATGCTGTACTTAAACTTTATGACTCTTTCATTACTACTTCAGAAAGTATAATATTGTGCGATGCTACTCTGAAAGTCCTGACGGAAAACAGAAAAGTGCTTGTTTTATTGGACCTTTTCCACGTATGGAGTCTTTGTGGGGATTACAGATAGACGAAATACGAAGTCTACTACAGAAGGATTTAAGCTCAGAAACGACAGGCCTCAGAGTAAATACTGAAAATCACTCGGTCTGGCAATTTACCGTTTCAACAAACGCTACTGCGAAAACAAAATTATTAATTTACCGATTTTTATTTGTTTTTACCCAATTGTCCCCAGGCTGAAATTGTGAAAGACGCATCACTTGTCAAATTCAGTTGTTCTGCGTTCATTATATTACAATAAACTTTATAATGTATTCTAAGCGTTTGCTGAAGAATGTTTTCTGAAAATATAAAATTTATTCAATTCAAAGCAACTCCTAATTACATAACCAATATTTTAAATAGCTGTGATGCAAGTCGTGCATGCAACAAACAACAGAATAGCTTCCGGCAAGCTGGGACTAAAATATTATACTGAATCCCTGGCTGACCCCATTTCTTTTCACTTCACTTGTTTCAGCTATATTGAAGTGCGACTAGTCAAAAACAAAGCAATATTTTAGATATTCGTTTAGCTGGCATAATACATTTAGAGCATTGTTCCCCATAGGCCAAGACACTGAAAGTCTGAGATTTTCTGTTGATGAGATTTTCATTTCTTTCATGTGGTCATTACATTCTCATTTCTAAAAGTCCACTGTAGCAATAAGACTTTCTGGTTAGGACTTCGCTTTGCAGGCATATGGCCCCGATTTTGATCCCACTGTACAGCATCATGTTGAAGTGTTTTCTACTGCAGCCTTGTGTTGGCCGATTCCTTGCAAGTGGAATTTGGCATATGAAAACTGTCTATACGTCTGTCTGTCTCTGTCTATGTACATATGTGTGTGTGTGTACGCAATATATATATATATATATATATACACATACACATACAGTAATCCCTTGCCATATCGCGGTGCACCGGTTCACCTACCATGCACTCAGTACATCGCAGATTTTTCTGGCTAATATATGTAAATTTATATCGCGGTCTCCTCAGTATATCGCAGGTTTTTGCGGCTGATGGGTATTTATATTTTTTTAGATTTTAATTATTTCTGTGGGAGGTTTTGGAACGTAACATCCGCGATAGTCGAGGGATTACTGTACATATATTGTTGTAAAGTGAGTTCCTCTCACTGGTATGATGTGTGACTGCTGTTGTACTGAAGTTGCCGTTTTACGCTAGTAGCCACAACACTTACTAGTCATCGGATAGCGTTGTATCTCTTCGTATCGGAATAGTAACACACTAACTTCTGTCTTACTATCGCTGATAGCTCCACAAGACGCCGACTAGAACTGTCGACTTAGGACCCTTCCTCGACGACTGGCTACTGGTATATTTATAATGGCCTTTTCCTATCACTTTTTATCGGGAGGAGTATACAGTTTCACTATACATTTCTCCTTTTAATTATTTTATTTAACAATCAATTTCTTTTATTCACCCTACCTCTTCCATTAAAAAAAAATTATATACTCGATATATTTTCTTCTTAGGCTCTGCTTTTAGGAACTCAGTGTTCTTCCTTTTTCTTGTACATGTGGTTTCGACTTCTTGTAACGGTATTGAAATCTGAAAAGTGTCATATAGCTAATCTATCGGTATTCCTACTCTTGTTGGTTCCTTTTCTATGACTCTTTCCTTAAGCTGATTTCTATATCTCCTTTCCATTCCATTTCTGCTTCTTACACCATACATAATTCTTTTTGTGTGTTACAATTTCTCCTTCCCTGTATTGCTTACCATTTCTGTACATTTTTCATATACCTTATCACCGATTCTAAAAAGATTTGGCATGTCTTTACTAACACGTAGTTTTTTCTTCACTGGTAACGGTTTTATCGAATACAGACTTCATCTTTCTGGCAAGCATTAATTCTGCTGGTGAACTTCCTTCTGGTGCATTTGGGTTTGGAGTAACTCTGTATACCCTTAAGAATTGTTGGATCGTGACCTCGACAGTGGCTTCCTTATTAGCTTTCTTTAAAGCTCTCTTAAAAGTGTCCATGAACCATTTAGCTCTTTACATTCGATCTAGGGTGATACAGTGCTATAGCTTTATGTTCTACCGTGAAAATCTCACAGAATCTTTTAAACTCACAGGATACAAACTGTGTTCCGTTATCAGAGACAATTATATCCAGTACACCAAATCTTTTGTGTAGCTGTTCATAACTATTAAGTAATAATATCCATTTACCGGGCCTGCAAAATCGATATGCAATTAGGACCATGGTATTTTCACTTCCGGTCAAGGTTCCCATTTTGTAGTAGGTAGTTTCGCTGCCAGCGCACATCCTCAGCAGCCTTTTACCAGTTTTCAACTACCTTGTCCATGCTTGGCCAGTATATGAAACCTCGCATCAGCGCTTTCACTCTAGAGATGCCTGGGTGTCCCACATGGAACTCTTTTAGCATTCTCTTTTCTAATGTCTGTGGTATGACCACCCTCTGAGCGTCCATTAGTACACCGTCACATATAGAGTACACACTCACATCTTTGCATCAGACCTTCATTTATTTCCTTTTGTCGACTACAGTTTTCTTCTTGTCTCATTAATACGTCGGCAATAATGTCCTTGATGTATGAGCTATGGCCCGTCTGCCATCGTTATCCTTGTATAGGAGCACGGCTCCTATCTCATCCTCGCTAGCATCTATAGCTAGTATTATCTTTAACTTTGGGTCGAAATGCGTAAGACACAAGTCTGAAGTTAACACATCTTTTAACTCGTTAAATGCTTTCTGGCATGTCTCTGTCCAAACCCATTAGGCATTTTTTTTTTAGTAATTCATTAAGTGGTGCCTTTACTTTATGTATATTTGGGATATACACTTGGTAATAATTTACCAAGCCTAGGAATGCTTGTAGCATTGTCCCGTTCGTCGGGAGTGGCATATTTCGTATTACCGTCGCCCTTGGTGGGTCCGGTCTGCGTCCACTTTCGCCGATTACTTGACTTAGGTATTTTATTTTTGCCACAAAAAATTCACATTTTTCTTCTGTCAATTTTAGCCCGTATTCACTTATTCTCTCGAATACTTTCTTTATGTGTTCAACGTGTTGCACTCGAGACTCGCTACTTATCAAAGTGTCATCGAAGTATGCGATGGCAAAGTCACAATCCCTTAATATCGCATCCATTATTTGTTGGAATATGGTGGGTGCCACTTTTACTCCAAACGGCAATCGTTTGAACGTGTACAATCCACGGTGCATATTGATTGTTAGTAGATGTGTGCAATCTTCCTCTAAGTGAATTCGAAGGCACGCCTCTGAGAGGTCTAATTTCGAGAAAATTTTCCCTCCGTTTAGTTTAGCAAATACATTTTCTGGGCTTGGTAGTGGGTAATTGTGTGTGAGTAAACAGTCGTTTAATCCGATTGAGAAGTCTGCGCACACTCTTAGCTTTTTTTTCTTTACGTAGACCACTGATGCAGCGCAGTGTACATGGTCAATCTTTTCAATTCAGGTTTTCCAACCTTTCTAGTCTTTATTGACCTAGTCAACCGCCGCAAACGGCCCGTTCCGTTTGGGCCTGAAAATAGGTGTTGAATTTTCTTTGATAGCAATCTTTGCTTTTGTTTTTCTGCAACAATCTCAACCTTCGGAAAAAAATTTGGGGAAATTTTCTTTCATTTTTGTCTCAGTTCATCAACCTCATTCGATCGTTTGGCTGTTCCGTTTATGCTATTGCCCAAAACGCTTATGGGTGTATTCCATAAATTAAATTTCTCCATAAATTCGGTGCCAAATAAATTCATGGATTTTTTTCAACACATAAACATTCACTTTTTTGGCGTCGTCCTGTTCACTGTGGCTTAACGATATTTTGTCCATCTTTACGTTCTGAGTTCAAATTCCGTCAAGGTCGACTTTGCCTTTGATCATGTTGGGGTCGATAAAATAAGTACCAGTTGAATACTGCGGTCAATATAATTGACTTATCCCTCTTCCTTGAAATTGTTGGCCTTGTGCCAAAATTTGAAACCGATATTAATATAGTTCGTCCTTCCTTCTTCACCATTGTGAGTCCTATTCTTTAACATTTAAATTCTTTCGATATAATAACATATGTCATTAATTCCATGATTTTTTTATTGGACAGAAAATTGGTTAATAATTGGAATGTGATTATATATTTTATTGATATATGAGTGTACATATCTGGCAGCTATGATAATGAAACAAAGTTCGTAATAGACCAGATAATACACACATTGCTAATGTGTTGATAGTTGTAATATGACAAAAAACGAAATTCTGACATTTCTGTTTTCTTGTCTGTAGAATATTAAATCTGAAACCACCAGACATTCATTTGTAAGAAGTTTAAATCGCAAAACATGATATCCGGTATGGCTTTGTACCCAATTATATGGTTCAGTTACGTAGTTTTATGTTTGATCTCAGTGTTTAACACCGTAGATCGACCAAAACTTTCGGAAATTTGGCAAGCAGAAACAGTCTGCAAGAGTATAGAAAGGATCGTTCCTATTAAGGGACCGTGGACTGACCACAATGTCACTACCTGGCCATTGGGTGATTTTTAGCTTATTCACTTCGGTTCAAGTTTCCGGTTTGAGAATAACTTTTTCCTTTCCTTCCAAGTCTCGAAAGTAAAAAAAAAAGTGTTATAGGCATTTTCTTTTTTCCTTTGACTAAGCTATTACGAAAATGGTCGGTACTTTTATATCGGTACTTTTAGAAAGTTTCAACTGGGTTTCAGTAAGGAACACTGCACTACAAATCCTTAATAGGGACATGATAAAAACACTGTGTAACACGACTTTTCTCCTTGAGTAATAACTGTTATTTCCAATTTGCTTACTCATAGAAAGTATGAAAAATGGCTCAGATTTCCTTCAAACTTTGCTTTTGTTACATTTATTCAATACATCCCTCTCAATCCCTCTCAATACATGACTAAATGCTCTCCCATTACTCCCGCTCATGATCAGAAATGCACATATTGTCAGCTACTAAAGGTCAAGCAACTGACAAGCAAATCTGTGGTACTGAGCAGAATATTTGCTATAACGATATTTCTGTTTCAGCTGCACAGCGCTGAATCTGTATGAAATGTGATGGAAAGTAAGTCAGTTTCAAAACATTCACGTCCAAGTTACAAAAGCAAAGTTTGAAGAGAATATTAGTAATTTCCTTTGATTTCTAGATAGAAGCAAGTAGGAAATAACACTTACTGACCAAAGACAAATAAATAAATAAAAAATGAAAATTTTGTTGCACAGTGTAATCTGTGAAAAATTACGGAGTTAACATGAAGAACACATAATTGAAGCCCCTCAAAATATAATTTTAAAAAATTAAATGGTGATATCCTTGTTTAATCAAGATTAAGCTTTATCGCTCAAATATGTAAACAAAAGCATTACTGCAATGTCCAACCTGTATTTTTAGTGTAATATAGGATTCCCTTAACCTATTATACGTCCTTCGATTATAAAGACAATAAATTGTGATTTGAGGGAGATTTGGTTACTCATATTAGTAGGAAGAGTAACAACGTAGAGAGACGCTATGAGGAGAGGAGGAAGGAGATATAATGCATCTAACTTTTGAAGGTTCTCTTAAATTGGTGAGATTGATGTGGATGATGTCTAGTACAAATATAAGTAAGCCAATGTTTGCATGGAAAGGGAAGACGGGATGGGAAATCTAGAAGGTTGCAGTTCTTAAGTTAATAGATTAGACGATGTGTTCCGTGAGGTATCTGGGATGTAAGGTAACTAAAACAAGACAGGTGAGTCTTGGTGGTGAGGGTATGAGACTTACTAGTTTAGAAGTGTTTAACTTTATTATCCCTGATGATATCTCTAGTCCTGTTTTAGAAAGAGAGTGAGAGAAAGAAAGAATGAAAGATACAGCAAAAATTAACACAAGGAGCGCAGAATGAGTGCACATACTAGGCTTAGTAGCAGACAGTGAGCAAAGGAACGATTTATACACAAAAGTACAAAAGAGAGAAAGAATCATAGAGATAGAGGAAGAGAAGCACTAAATAACAGAATAGTTATGAGGGGAATTATACGAATGACAAATTTGTTTCATTTAAATGCATTTAAATATATTTAAAAGCAACTGGGAAAATTAGTATTCATCCCATCCTTTTCTATAGACACTAAAAAATTTGATAAAAGTTAATTTATAGCTATTGTGTTAATTGCCATATTTCCTGATATTACCCAGTGTGGCAATAGTATACTTCTAAAGTTACCCATCATATAACGGGTAGCTCTTTTGTACATATAAATGAAACACTTCCATACATGTATACCAAAGACTAAAAATCGTCTTCAGATCCTTTGAAAGGTATAAATTTAAAAATGAGATAGGTAAGATGCTGAACTTATAAAAGTTTAAGATAGGGCCGCATTGGAATACTACTACTACTACTACTACTACTACTACTACTACTACTACTACTACTACTACTACATGTATGGGATATATAATGCATACTAGAAAAAATAAAACAGAAAAAACACGGACCACTCATGAAAAGACCATCCAAGTAATTATCAAAGATTCATTCTCCACCTACGTAATATAGCCTCAAGTTAACAGATACACTGTTTCTTTTTTCTATTTTTTCAGTCATTACTGCAACGGCATCTGCTCATCTAATCTAGCTTTCTATGTATCTTCTCTGTTCAAGCCTATTTGACATACCACTTTATCCTTCTCTCATCATAATTAGTCTCTTTCACTTTCAAAGTTTTATTCTGAGCATTTTACTCAAAACCTTATACCCTAGAACTGCAGCTTTCCGCAATCTCTCACATTAGCCATACTTTAAAAATAGATGCTATCGTTATAAAAGATCTTGGACATCAACCACCACAATCTTATCTGTTTCAGAAAGCTTGGAAATGTGTGATCATTATCTTCACTTTCTGACAAGTTCATAAAACAAATCAAAATACTCTTATACTGGAGTGTTGTCCATCATATGACAGATAATTTTGCCACCATAGGTAATATTAGATGATACGGCATACATACAATTATTATATTGACACTTTTATCAAATTTCTTGGTGCCTATACAGAATGATGAAATTTTCATAATTTTCATAATAAAAACATATTACCATAAATAGATTAAAAATAAAACTCATTTCTCATTTGTATAATTTCTCTCATAACTACTTTGCCTTTTACTCTCTCTCATCTTCCTCTCTATGTCTATGATACTTTCTCTTCGTGGCTATTTTTTACTGTCTCTCAACCTCTCGCTATACGATATAAAAGGTGACAAGAGAAATCAACCAATTAATCAACCAACCAAACAACCAAACGACCGACTAAAAATAAAACAACATTTATATCAGCTATTATTCACAACAATTTGTTATCGAAACCTACTCAAGGGCTTCTTTGTTGGGGAACTTTCTTTTCAATACAGTTCGGCCTAATATATTTGTGACATTTTAATTGGTTGCAACCAAAAACTGACTGATTTGTCAGTAATTTAATTACATTATTCTAGAATTTTAATTATGAACGACTCCTTAAAGTAATTAGCGATTGCCTTTAGTTCCACTTTAAGCACATACATACACATGCACATACATACATGCACATACACATGTATACGTCCAAAGACACACACTTAGACACATTGCCATAACTAACCAAAAGACTGGATAATGTTTACTGAGCAGTGATATTAAAATGATTTGGTGATGGTTTCTTTCTCACAAGACCAAATAAAATAGAGATACGCTTCTTCCTCTTAAGTGGTCTAATTTAGTGAAATTAAATTGACAAGTTAGTGACAATTACCTATGCAGTGAAGTGGTAACGAAGCCAAATGGAATTTTCTATTAGCTTACGTCCATTAATAATATGGATAACACGCTTGGTGTATAACCTACTACATAAGAAAAGCAATGCTACATAATTTCATGGTTTCGATACTAAAGTTTCAGCGATTAAGCCAAGCTACAAACAGACACCATGGGTATGTTGATTCATTAAAATATTACATGCACATAATAATTAATGAGTATTAGCTTTCAATACAGAGTTCAAATCGTAACAAGAGACATAGATATTGGTTTCAAATTTTGGCACAAGGCCAGCAATTTCGGGGGAAGGGGCTAAGTCGATTACATCGACCCCAATGTTCAACTGGTACTTATTTTATCGAACCCGAAAGGATGAAAGCTAAACTCGACAACAGCGGAATTTGAACTCAGAACCTACAGATAGACCACATGTCACTGAGCATGTTTCCCGGCGTGCTAAATGTTCTGCCAGCTCGACGCCCTACAAGAGACATGGATGTGATCACAGGCTATGACATATAGAACCATGGGTTTCAAAAGGCTGATTTAGTATAGCTAACACTACCCGAACACATAGTCGTTAGCAGTGTCCAACGACGAGCTCATAGGATATAGGACATAGCACATTATAATACCATCTACTGGGACTTCTTCCGAGGATCATGTTTGTTTCAACTCTCTTCTGACAATGTTATAAGAATGAATAATTAAAGCCGAATCTTCCCCACGAAGGCAATGATTTTATAATCATTTCGTTCTGGCATATTCTTTAGTGGGTTTCAACTACAAAGCAGTAAAAGAATACATTAGTAGCTGATCTACCTCGTCAGTTGCAACGGATATACAATATGTGAGGTTTCCAAACAAGAATAGTATTATGGGATTGTATGTTGCTAAGTTGGCCAAACTGACAGTAAGCTGAATGTAAAGACGATAGGTACCTTCCGCTCTGATATATATTAAGAATGACTTATACGGCTCCATGCTGTTCTAGGCATCGATGATGGAAATTTGCAGATATTATATGTGCAAAGATTAAACACAGACAAATACGTGAATACATTTACATTTATAGACACATGATCACATGATAAACTGTGTTTAGCGTCTGTAAATGGATGTTCAAGATTTTTCCCTGTATCTATATCTGTGTGTGGGCATCATTCATTACAGACATATACATATAAACACATACACATGCATGCACAAGAAGACATGTACACACTCATATATATATATATATATATATATATGTGTGTGTGTGTGTGTGTATATTTACATATATACATACGTATATATAGGAATAAATATGAACATGTATATATAATAGACACATAATACTGACATACATACTTGCGTGCGTGCGTGCGTGCGTGCGTGCGTGCGTGCGTGCGTGCGTGCGTGCGTGTGTGTGTACACGTACTTCTACGTTGCAGACAAGTACTTTCCAAACAAGAGATTAGATTTCCCATCGCACTACAAAGATCAAAGCTTACTGTATTCTAAAACAAGCTGGGAGAGTAGTGACTAGTCCGTCGACATTAGTATATAACAGCTCTGTTGGTGACTATCAAAAATCACTGTTACACTACATTAGAGAATAATGTGTATTATATGGCTGAAAGTTAGTGAAGCAGAAAGGCTATAGACTGCCATATTAGATGTCTGATAATACGTTCTCTCGTCCTTTCTGAATTTCGCCATGACCAGATCTGCTTGGTGGTTACAATATACAGTAGTGATTTCGCAAAATCGATTCAAAGGACAAAATCATGCCAATGCATGAAATCATTATAAACTTGTAGATAACTAAGGTTTCATATCTCGAGTGACGTTATCGGGATGTACTGTGTCCAATCATTTAACACAGTTTTACTAGCTCACAACTATGAACATAACATCGGTTATTGCGCTGTATAATTAACGGGTGTTAAATGAAGATCCTGCATTGGCCTGGATGAAGCAATAGTTAAACATTGCATTAGTTCAGCTTCAGCCCAAACGGTCTCGGCAGCCTTGATATTAAATTTGAACCCTGAGTAGTGCTGCAGGATAACCGGCATATACCAGTCTTCTTGTAGAAGTCCCCACCATCAGGTAGAAGCATTAGGATAATTTAGTATATTACAAAAGATCACACGCTGCTATTAACCCGACTGCTACTAAAATTTACATAACAACAACGACGGTGTCGTTGACAGCGATTCAGTGACTGTATGCTAAAATATTAAATAGATATTTTAGTCGCATCACAGTAGCAAGAAAACAACAATAAAATAAACGATTTTGTGAACAAATTTCTGTTAATATTTCAATGGCCTTTATTATTTTTTTGAAGGCGGCGAACTGGCAGAGTCGTTAGCACGCCGGGCAAAATGCTTGGCGGCACTTCGTCTGTCATTACGTTCTGAGTTCAAATTTCACCGAAGTCGACTTAGCCTTTCATTCTTCGAGGTCGATAAAATAAGTACCAGTTGAGCACTGGAGTCGATGTAATCGACTTAACCCGTTTCCCGAACACGCTGGCCTTGTGCCAAAATCTGAAATCAATGTTTCGATGGTCTTTGAAAATTTCTCTGGTTATTTTTGTTGCTATTGTTATTGAAGTGATTGTAATTGTTTTATCCTATTAATGCAGTTTACCAGACAAGGTTTGTTCAGGTATAACGTAACAGGAACGAGTCTCAGTCTGTATTCCAAATTACGATCTTAATCCTGGCTTACAGGTTCAAGGGTTTGCTAACAAGTGTTAAAGATAAATAGCTGACCAGTATAGGGATGGTTATAAGTGACAAGTGGTTTAAAGTAATCAATAGATTAATTTCTGTAATAAAAACAATTAGTAAAAAACACATCATTGAAATTTTTAACTTCTATGCAGCTTATTTCTCACCTTGTTGAACAATTGTAACATCTCATTTATATTGTACAAAATATCAACAACTCCTGACCAAGTTTCCATGGATGAAATTATGTAATATGAATGAGACTCACTACCATTGAATTATCATAACTCTAGATACGAACGAACCAAGTTACATAATGAAAAACAATATAAATTTTTATATCCTTGTATGTTACTAAATTTGGTAGCGAGGTGCGGTTTACGCCTTTAGTGATTCTAAGAAGATATATAGTATCGAAGTGACGTAATTTTCATTAATCTGAAATTGCATTTTCGGTAGTTTATTGTATGCTGAGAGCTATATTAAGCAGTTCTTGATTTTTATTCATCACTAAAAAAAGCTAATAAGGTTCTATGAGTTCAGCTGTTGTGAAATTTACTGTATCTAATGTTCCAGGTCCTTACTTTTCGTTTCAAGCCAAAGAAAAGGGAGATTGTGATGTTGTCCTCAATAGCTGGGTCAAGTTATTTATGTGTGAGGGGCTGTACAAGTTTATTGTTCGTGTAGTAAGCTATGAAATTCTCACATTCTCCCGATTTACTGTAATTCAGACCGTTTCATGGCCCAAGAAGACAAAATAGAAAAGGCGTTGCCCCGGAGGATGGCGAGGGAGATGCGCTGGAACAGCCGCTCTGACCCACTTGCGGCTGGGTTAACACTGGTTTTCAGGGAAGAGATTTGGCCAAATAAATCCAGTTTCTTTGTATGTAATTAATTACTAATTTAATTTGCATTTCTCTTTCATCATTTAGACAAGTGCCAGAAAACAAATTATATTCTAATGATGTGAGATTGTTGTAAATCCTTTTCTAGTCTTGGCTGAAGGTGATCCATCAATGTTGCTTGAAGTGAAAGGGGAGGTCTATAAGAAATAGCATCCTAATATCTTAAAATAACACCACTTAGTCTGAAAAAAGAAAGGATACATTGGATGTATTGTAGTCCAAGATACACAAAATAATAGGATGGCCACATCTGGAATGCCTTTGATTATAAGCCTGCTCAGTTAGAGTTGATAAGTGGGGGGAGGGCCTGAATAACACTAACTACTACTACTACAGTAACAATAATCTCCATTAATGCATTTCAGCAATTACGATTTCGCTTTCTATGAGTTTGTGACGTCATACTCGAGGACCTTTCTTTCTTTCTTTCTTTCTTTCTTCTTTCCTTTATTTCCTTCTTTCTCCTTCATCATTTTTACACACTGCCTCTTTGTCTTCGTTTTTACCTTTATCCTTCCCTTTTTACTCTCTCTCCTTCATACACACACAGATTCACACACACACACGCTCGTGCCCACGCAGCATACATCTCTCTCATTTCTATTTTATATTTGTCAATCCTTTCGTATTAATCTCAATTGTTGATCGCAGTTAATATCAAATAATATAAGTTTATCTCCTTCAATATTTAAGCTATTTAACATTATGTATCTCTGCTGCTTAGTCCCGCCTTTTATATTCCAAGTTCGAATCTAGTTTGGGGTTCATATTTACTTCCATCATTTTCTTTCTTCTCCCACTTAAGGCTGATAACCTTAAACCTCCACACTAGCGGTAACAATAAAACATTCATACTTATTTCTTCCGTATTTTGATTTCTAGCTTCACCAGTACTCTTTGTCTGGCTAATGTTGATAAAATGTGTGTAAATTTTGTATTGGAACCGATTTAATTCACTATATATCCTGCTTCCTTCAGGCTGCAATAAGGTGTAACTAAGATGATACAATGTCACCTTTACTGTCTATATCATACCTACAAGACGTCGTTATACAAAAGATAAACTGTGAAATCGGAAATATCGAAAAGAAGAGCACTCAGAGAGTGCAAACCTCCACCAAGGCATCACCAACGTCCTCTCAACAATTAGCCAGAGATGATTTTTAGAATGGGAATATCTGAAATAAACTCAACTGCTCTCACAAACGAGAATATTAAAAACGAACCCGAACGCTCTCATAAATTAAGTAAATAAAAAAAAAACAGAAAAAAATAATCCAGAAATGATCCCAAAATCTAATCAGTTTGTGCCAGTCACAAGGCCAAACATCCCTGAAAGTTTCATCCGAACCCATCTAGCAATTCTTGAGATATCTTGTCCACGGACAAACAAACAAACACGATTGAAAACAATACTCCCGCCTTCGTTAAGGCATAGGTAATAAAGTGAGAACACCCTTATAACCTCATTTTCGTCAATGACATAATAGTGATTATTGAAACGATCTCAGAATTACTGGGAGATGCTGCAGGAAATGCTATTGGATCTGATAGAAGAAAGAAGCCTTTGGCATAATCCCTTTTATGAAGTGACAGAAGCACATGGCCTCAAACGCCTGCAGGACATTTGATGGATCAAACAAGTGACTAAGTCGTATCCATGAAACTACAAGCGGTCAAAAGGTATTCCGAAACGAAAGTAGCGGGATAACTCTGATCGGGTTTTTTGTTCAAACTAGAACGATTGTTAGGCAGAGTAGACAGAGTTTACAGAGCAATATGTACCTTCATGATAAGGAAGACAACGTGCCTCTCCCTTCCTATATTCCTCGAGCCAATGATATATCAGAAATACTAAACATATCGTAGTATTAATTTAGCCCCTTTACATTCTATGTTCACCCATTCGTATTCAATAAATCAAACCAGACAGCCACTGCAGTCGTTTCAGTATACTCCATTCAATAAATTTATTATCTTATAGTAACACAAGAAATCATTATTTTTCTCCTTTTCTATTGAAGATATTTCTAAGACATACGCTGTAGATTTATTTCTTACTTGACAGACGTAGACGCAGAATTAAGAAGTTCGCTGCACCGCCATGTTAGTTTAGGTTTGATCCTATTGTGTGGCATTTTTGACAAGTGTCATGTACTCTAGCTTCAGATTGGTCAATGTCTTGTGAAGAAAATTTGGTTGCAGAAACTGTACGGAAGTTTGTATGTATGTATGAATGTATGCAAATATGTGTGTACGTATGTATGTACGTGCGTACGTACTTACATATGTATGTATGCATGTATGTATGTATGTATGCATGCATGCAAATATGTGTGTATGTATGTATGCATGTATATACGTATGTATGCGTGTATGTATGTATGGATGGATGTGTGAATGGATGTATGTATGTGTTTTAATTTGAGTATATCGATATGAAGTGTTGCGTCGAGTTTCATGCCTATAATTTAGAACCATTCTATAACAGAAACCTTGAAGGCAATATCTCAGAGTTATTCGGTTACCATATGATGAATCGCGTTTGCAAGTCTTGTGCAAGTTTATTTTGTTGTAATTACAAGTGAACTCGTATGGAATTGGCGAATAGTTGCTAGAACTTAGCAGCGATTATTTATCATAACAGAACTTTGTGCATTACTCTAGCGTACTACAAAGAGAAAATATGTCTTATCTTTTCTGTGATATGAAATCTGAGATACAATATCAGTTCAATGGACGCTTGTTGTTCATGAGAGGATTAATTTTACTGAAAAGTATACTTGAAAGTGATAAGTGATACTCCGCTCACTAACAAACAAACAAACAAACAAAAATGCTTCTCATTAATACATTACAATATTTATTATTGCCACTATAGTTCTAAATTTAAAATCCCGCAATCAACATTGTCAAAGCGAGTTCGTAGAAATCTGGGGGCTTGCTTCAGTAAAAATTAGACGATAAAAAGGCGCTCGAATTCCGCCAAGGTCAACTTTGCCTTTCATCATTTCTGGGACGATAGAATAAGTACCAGTTGAGTATTGGGTCCATGGAATCGACTTACCCCTCCCCCGAAATTGTTGGCCTTGTATATATATTTGAAATCAAAATATCAATTTGTACTTAATTAAATAGAAGTCTCTATCAACGGCATATCTGACAATCATGACTTCTCAAGTTCATCAATATGGTAGAGGAAGTGAGGGAGAGATAAAATTTCAGCAACAGATGTAAGTAAATGGACCTCCTTTGGTTTCGACGATGAGAATAGATTTCCTCCTTCAGCAGAATTACTTGCTCGATGAATTAGTAAGTAAGTGGCTAAGTATACGTGAACCTTCAACGTAATTTTCTAGCAAAGTGATTGTGATACACTATGTGACATGGCTAAATATTTTAGATTATAGGCACAATCCATCCAACGGGCATCCTTACAGTTTCTGTCAACCCAATATTGTTCATAAGGCTTAGTTTGACCCGACGATAGCAAAAGTCACATCCTCAAGAGGCTAACAAATGGGATCGAAATCGAGATCTGGTGGTTGAGAAGCAAACTCCGTGATCATTCAATCATGCTACATTACAGCAACATATGTAATCATTACATTAATGTATATGATATGCGTTATACACACACGCATAAGCACACACACACACACACACACGTGTGTGTGTGTGTTTGTGTATTAATAAATATATTCATATGCATACGTATGCATTACGTATGTATGCATTAATATAATATAATCATTATATTAACTCTAGGTGATATATTTTTATTGTTCTACAGACGCACTCACGACTACTACTTCTATATCACAAAATACCTAATTTCTAATCATGATTTATGGGAGAAATTTCAATTTAATTTCAATATATTTTCATCAAATAATAACATTTAAAAATCGTTATAAATTCAGTGAAGTAAATCAAATGTTGCAACAAATTGTATGTAGAAGTAAGAATGTCAAGGAGGGAGAGAGAGAGAGAGGGAGGGAGAGAGAGACCCATATTTAATTATGAAGTCTAGCAAATTGGAATAAAACAATTTATAGTAAGTAGATATAGTCATCAATAAAAATACACATGCAACTATATGTACACGTATAAGTATACATATATATATTGTACGCCAGAGGTATGCATAATCTGTAGCATTAATACACTTAATGTATGGTGTTCAGGCTAAAGTCAGGGTAATTTACATTATCAATTTAAGATTTTGAAATTTTAATAATGAATAATACATTCTCACATACGCGCGCACACACACACACACACACACACACACACACACACACACACACACACACAAGTATGTATGTATGTATGTATCAACAGAGGTGTCATCTACGAACAGAATAGGATCGAAGGAGTACAAGAAAAAATGAGCTGCGCAAGTCCAGAGCCAACTTCTTGCCTTCATTTTCAGCACACCACC
Organism: Octopus bimaculoides; assembly: GCF_001194135.2. Classification (NCBI taxonomy): domain Eukaryota; kingdom Metazoa; phylum Mollusca; class Cephalopoda; order Octopoda; family Octopodidae; genus Octopus; species Octopus bimaculoides. Next base: position 56,914,372 of record NC_068989.1, read on the forward strand.
TGTACCCGATCTGCGGCAGAAACTTCCCAGCTATAGCCGTACACACCATAATCCATCTTCTCCCATGTGATGTCCTTTATATTTCTAATGTTTTATCTATCTATCTATATATACGTGTAGTGTAACGTAGTTACTCGTCGCCAATTGTAGTATCGCTACTATTCATGACGATACTTGTTTACACTATAACCATAGAGTAACAATAAAATATATAAGGAAGCAGAGTAACAACAACGTAACAATCCAACAAACTCTCTACGAACTATACACGAACCAACAAACGTGAAATTTTTGATGTTTTTCTTAACGTAGGTTTCCCAAATCTTATCCACATGTCGGTATTAATAATAGAGATGTCGCTCCCAGTATCTAGCTGTTTTTTAATATTCACTTAATTTTACATGTACAAATTTCCTCTTTTTTGTGTCGCTTCTAATGTACGTTGAGAAAACTTCAGAATTTTTCATGTTCGACCTTCCTAACTTTGCTCTGCGATGTGAGCTCTTGTGTCCTACTTTTTGGCAACTGTAACATTTTTGCATTTTGAAACAACAATCCTTTCTGAAATGTAGGGCTCCATATTGGTAGCATGAGTTTGGTCTTAACATTTTTCTTTTGTTTATATCCCCTTGTACAAAAAAAAAGGAGGCACTTAAACGTATCGGGATTAGTTCCTTCAGTTTAAACCTTTACGGTCCCGGCATACGTGACAAAATCTTCCTTTCTTTTAACTAGATTTCAACACTCCCATCGAGTGTTAAATAGGTAATATTTTTGATAGTAGTTCGACTGTTTTCTGGAAACAAATTTCACTATTTTTTTGGTAGTATGAAATAATATTTTTCATGTTCAGCCGGCGCTAATTTATGTAATAATAGTCTTACCTTTTCGTTGTCCGTCCACGACTTGCAATATTCCATGAAGAATTCTTCGTACCTTGTTAAAGTACGCTGCAAACGTTATACCCTCTTCTAGGTCATAAGTGAATTCTGTTATAGAGTTCGATACGCCATCTGGCGAAAACGAAATTACAGTGTTTCTTAAGACATAGTTCCATTAATTGTTGTTGTTTTTCTTGTTGCTGAAGTCGTTTCTGCAACTCCTGCTGCTGTTCTTGCAACAGTTTTGCAACTGTATTATAGAAGCTAATAGGTCTTCCATCATTAACAGCTTTGTATCACAAAAATTTGTTAACTGACCTGCGTGAGTTTCAAATGCTCATCGCCAATTATTGTAGTATCTCCACTATTCATGACGATACTTGTTTACACCAATACCATATAGTAACAATAAAATATATAACGAAGCAGAGTAACAACAACGTAATAATCCAACAAACACTTCACAAACTATACACGAACCAACATACAATATTCCGACAAACTGCCAAAACGACACCCCACGACTTCCTGCGATCGACTCTAATTTCTTTATTTGGCACATGCGACCACAACACAGAGGAGGACACTACAAGGATAGACGCAACAATACAGCACGTGGGGTACAAAGAAAGAATGATGAATGAAATGAATTACTTGCAATGAGGTGATGAAATGGCATACGAGTCCCCCAAAACTCGCAGTTTCATTTTACAGTTCTCTCATACAGTTAATGATCGTTTTTTCCCTTTAACAATTGTAAGTGGCCACAGCTCCTCTGCCGTTACTACACTTGGCAGGATGTCGTAGCCCACGTATAATCAACTTATTTGAAACTTGTCCGGGTGTATCTGTTGCAGTCTATGCATCACATGCTCTTCTACCAATATGGCTTTCTTTTTTTCTTCAAACGTTTCAGGGTCCAGTTTAAGTCTTACTAATCCTTTTATTCTTGCAATCATCTTTTCCAACTCTAAATCCTTGTCGTAAAAATTCACTGTTCTGATATTTTTATAATCAACTCTTCCAATTACCTTTCCTTCCATCCTTGCTCTTGTCTGCTCGTCTATTATCTTGTTCGACCATTTCCTCCGCTTTTCCTTTCTTTTCACTTTTTCGTGCTCTGTATCTTGGGTTCGATTCTCAACTTCGTCTTTTTCGGTTTCCATTTCCTTCTCTGTCTTTTTTTCCTCCTCTCTTTTTTGGGAGGTTCTTTGGCGGCGATTCAGTCCGCATACGCTTTCTATCTGTTTCTTGAGAAATTTTCTCGCACTCCACAGTTTCCACCTGCTTTTTCTCAACCTCCTTTTGTACGCCTTCCACCATCTCTTCACAGACCTCTATTTCTTCCACTTGTACTTCTCTGCGGGGGCACACCGCCTGCATGTGTCCCCTACTTTTACACTTATAACAGATTGGTGGTCTTCCCTCCACCACAACTCTCAGTCGTGCTCCGTCAGGGAGCTCTACCTCCTCTGCTATGTTGTGTAGATCTGGTAAGGTTATGTGTACGAGTGCATCTATACCAAATCCCCACCAGTTGATCTCTCTCGATTTTTCTACTTTTAAAACCTCCACTTCGTTGCAGTTATGAATAACGGCTGTAACCAGCCATTTCAGATCTATTTCGGGAGGTGCTCGTCCAATTCTCACACGTGCAGCTCTTCTTCCACAATAGGTAGGTAAAAGGGCCCACCTAGCCATTCTTAAGGGTACAGTGGAGTGCTTTTTCGCCTCTTCCTCACTCGTAAATCGCACCTCTACCGTACCGAACTTTCTACCACGTACGTAGAATGTTGTTAATTGCTTGACGTCGTTTAGGTACTGCTCCAATTCGTCCGTCTCAGCCACTTCTATTTTCTTTGTTTCAACGTTAAGCGTTCTGTATGTTATTATTTTTCTCTCGGCTCGCTCGAAAACTTCCTTCGGCGGTGTTAATTTTAAAACATCACCTTGCTTCTTGAATAATTTCTTGTATTTCTCTAATTTTGTTTTATCCACGTGTATCTCTTGCATTTCCATTGCATTGGCAGACAAGTTTCTACTTGTTGCCGCAGCATACGTTGTTTCTTCCATACCCGATATGGGTAGGAAAACAATTTTCAACAATAAATATTAACGATAATATTTACACAACAATTCTTAAAACAATTTCAACAGAACGCAAATCAGACAAACTCATCGCGTTGAACGCTTTCTTTAACCCAAAATCACAACACCTTGCGATCAACTCTACCTGTCTCTCACTCACATCGCAACTATTTATAGTCATTCGGTCGAATCTATTGTCGCAGGAGGCGACGTGACGCTCGCCACAACAACATGTATATCTATCTATCTATCTACCGATACGTGCATACATATATGAAGGGAGAGAAAGAGATAGGTGTGTGTATTTGTATGTATGTACATATGTATATGTATGTGTGTGTATATATGTATGTATAAGTATATGTATATGTAGTTAGCGCCACCAAGCCAGTAGTACATGTCTTTCAACTCTGATGCATCTCCCACACAAACAAAGTTTACACCTATCAAACCTACAAATCATTAACTCGATCTCCTGCTTAGTTCCGTTCATGGTATGCAAGCAGTCTAGATTCAATATATAAATTGATAATTCTAACATCACGTCGATTCCATGCAATTCCAGTTTCCCTTGATACCATATAATGCTTCTAGCAAAGGACTATCGAATCTATATATATACACACATATGTGTATTTACTGGCCTTCTTTTTTAGAAATGAATAATATTATTTAAAGTACATCTTTGACTAGGAGGTATCTACACTCCTACAAAATATCTGGAAGAACTCAAGAAAAAAGAAACTAGTTTTATAAATCGTATGGCCTTAAAATCTCACTACTCCCTAATTGCAGTCATGCCCTATTGTCTCTTACCTCCCTAAGATGGCATGCTACTTAACATAAACATATTGATAAACTTGTTTGTATTCATATATATATATATATATATATACACATCAGTGTTGTGTGTGTGTGTGTTTGTACGTGTGAATGAATGCTTGTATATATGTTTTTAAGTATATACGAGCATTGCCACTACATTCAGTGTGGTTAATATATTGATGACGATATAAATTTAATGCTGTATCAGTTGCATATATCAAGTTATATATATGTGTGTGTATGTACTATATTCATATATGCATATGTATATTTATACCCCACCATATATATATATATATATATATATATATATATATATATATATATATGGTGGGGTATATTTGTCTATGTGCGTGTGCGATTGTTTGTGCATATATGTGTGTGTATAAGTGTATGTATAAGTGTGCATATCTGTGTGTGTATAAGTGTATGTATATGCGTTTGTGTGTGCGTGTGTGTGTGTGAGTATGCGCGCGTGTATGTGCGTGTTAGTGTACAAATAACAAAAACACGTTGACCGTTGTTTCTATCAAATAGACTGTGAAAGATCTGTTTCACATTATAGTCCAGAGGGAAGGACCTTTTTCAGAGCTTCAGCGAATCATTACCACAGAGTGAACTCCATCAAAGGCTCTCAAGAACCAGGCAGTGAAACAATAACAATGCCGCTCAAGTGTGGCCTAGTAGTTAGAGTATTGAAAACACGATCGCAAGATCGTAGTTTCGATACCCGGATATGTCATGTCGCTATGTTCTTGATCAAACCATATCAATTCACGTTGCTCCAATGCACTCGACAGACTGGCGCCTCGTTCAAGGGCTACGTTGTCATTTCAGTCACTAATACGCCATAGAAGCCAGTTGACCGGCCACATGAACCCTACAACTTGAGACATTAATATCCAGGGGTTGATGAGGATGACTCAAGTAAGCCAAAATGGGATTTGAACTTAAAACGCAAAACTCAAAGACGGGAACAAATATCGCAAAAAATCTGGTCCGACATTATAATTTCGTCCCGTCAATCCGTGGCCCTGAATTAGTATTGTTTTACTGACCCTGAAATCTTTCGGCAAGATTTGAACTTAGTGTTGAGAGTGATGGAACATTTCATCAATTACAGCGAAACATTCTATTCAATGCTCTAACGACTCTACCAATCGCATAGTTTTGAAATTTTATTAACGTCTCATTCTTTTTTATGAACACCTCCATTGCACCCATACAGTCTCATATTCTTTGATACACTTTCTTGTTTATAAATTTTTCTTAAGTGTCACCTCTAACACTATCTGGATCACCAACAATGCACATGTTTCCTTTCTGAGTGTAATGTGCAATCACATTTTACGAAAAAATATAATTTGCATAACTTTCTTGATACAAATTCTTAATTTGAATACAAAATAAATAATAGCGCCATATTTGAATAATGTGGTGGTATTATTTAAAACTGAGCGGATATCATATATGTTATAAAATATGTTATAAAATGAGAGTGATGAGAGAGAAATAGAGAGACTTATGAGGAAAGAAAAAGAACCTTTTGTCTTTTACGTGTTTCAGTCATTAGACTGCGGCCATGCTGGAGCACCACCTTGAAGAACTTTTTAGGCGAATGAATTAACCTCACTACTTCTTTTTAAAGCCTGGTGCTTATTCTATCGATATTCTTTGCCGAACCACTAAGTTACGGGGACGTTGACACACCAACACTGGTTTCAAGCGGTGGAGGAGGGACAAACAGACTATATATATATATATATATATATATATATATATATATAT
>NC_068989.1:56920530-56925777 GCF_001194135.2 Octopus bimaculoides
ATATAAAGGGCTTCTTTTAGTTACCATCTACCAAATATGCTCACAAGGCTTTGGTCGGCCCGAAACTATAGTAGAAGACACTTGCCCCTCGTGCCACTCAGTGGGACTGAACCTGGAACCGCGTAGCTTGGAAGTTGAAATTAATTTCTCAGTTGTGTATAATTTACCTTCAAATTTTCTCACCAAGCTTTATCTGTTAAAGTCCCATTGGAAGCAATTTCTTGCTAGAATTTCTGTTATCTAATAAAGTATATATAAGTTTTTAGATGAGACAAGGTTTGAAATTTGGATGGCATTCACCCCTGGCTTTTGTTAGTTATAACATGAGTTCCTAGCCTTGGATGAATGGTAAACTTGGTGCAAAAGTCGTTGATTGACTCATATATATGGTTGAAAAAACATTATATAGTTTAAAGATACCACATTATGTAATCCTTTCGTTCTGTTTAAGTCATACTCTACTCCACAATTTCACCTCTATAATCTTTACATAAATTTAATGAGAAGCTGGTCACTGAAGACAATACTTGAGAATATGTAGTTGATGATAGGTAGATACATTTCATATACGACAAGTATAGAGTGTAAGTACTTCTTGGTTCCGAGATCAAATTGTGCCAGAAATTTCAACTGTCCGAAGTCATATAAGAGACCAACAATATAGTAATCTCGATACATTTGACTAAAGATATTTGGCATTATGCCCGGATAGAAAATCAATATTTCATACATTTTTATGGTACTTCTCCTATACAGCAATAACTATCCCATTAAATATATCAGAATGGCTGGCAACGTGGCAGATATAAGCATTTTTATTGCAAGAAATGTAAGTAAAAAGATAGTTTCTTAACTTCTGTATTCTTTTTATCTTTCTTGAAGCCAGTGATGAATTTATGACTTGAAATCTTCTTTCATTTGGTGCACCAATATACTTTCATTCATAGCAGAGTGATCACATTTCTTCCCACTACTTTTAAGATTCTTTTAACACACTTTGTTTTTCTCTTTTTATACGCGATATTATTTCATTTTTATGAGACAAAGATGGAACAATCAAGTCGTATACACAACATAAAAGCCAACACGAACTATAATTTATTTTCCAGAATATCCTCCTGGAAATTATTCTGACAAACATATTAACGCACATTTACAATAGATAGATATTCATATTGTTTTCATGTTGGTTTGTTTTTCAAATAAAGTTAATAGAGGAAAAAGATTAGAAGTTATAGTTAAAATATATCAAAAATAAATGGCAGCAAGTCCTGAAAGAATATGTAAGTCATAAATTGGAATTAAAATGAATTATTTTTAAAATACGGCTTATTGACAAATCATGTAAACAAGATTGCCTACTAACAAGCTACACGATATATAACGTACAATCACCTATAGATCTGTTAATCAACAGTTACAAATCTAAGTCAATGTTCTAAGTGGGAGATCTAAGTTTATTTATAGGTCTGACTGCATTCTAAGGGCCTTCTTTTTCTTCTTGGTTCTTGTTTTTATAGGAACATTATAAAGCAAGTATAAACTTAGATATGTTTCGGCCAAAATTCGTCCAAGGCATGTCTAACTTAAAAGCAACACCTGATAGAATCTTTTAAGCCGGTATTTTAGCCCTTGAAGTATTGAGTTATTTGTTGACTGAGATATATCCAGGTATACGTCGTTCGTATGGAATCCGGGGAAGAAATTTATTCAGATATCTTTTGAAGGCGCAGTCGTGGCTGTGTGCTAAGAAGCTTGCTTTCCAACCACATGGTTCCGGGTTCATTTCCACTGCGTGGCACCTTGGGCAAGTGTCTTTTACTAATGCCTCCGGCCAACCAAAGTTTTGTGAGTGAATTTAGTAGACGGAACCTGAAAGAAACCCGTCGTATATTTATATATATATATAAGATTGTGTGTGTGTGTGTGTGTGTGTTTGTCTCCCCACCATCGCTTGACAACCGGTGCTGGTACGTTTATTTCCCCCGTAACTTAGCGGTTCGGCCTAAGACACCGATAAAATAAGTACTAGGCTTACAAAGAATAAGTCCTTGGATCGATTTTTTCAACTTTAAGGCGGTGCTCCAGCATGGCCACAGTCAAATTTTACAAAAACAAGTAAAAGAATAAAAGCTATGGGATCTTTTTCTTTGATTTTTAAAAAAATTATATTGAATAGAGCAGGACCTGTTGAAGATAAGTAAGTGAGTTACAATGCGGTTATGTGTAGTGAGCATTGCACAGGTAGCACATGGAACGGGGTCCCAGGTTTGAACGAATTGCAAACTTGATGTTAAGGTCGTTGAAAGACGCACCTATATATATTGCTGAAAGACGCATCATATAATCTTTTGTTCTATTTAACTAGTACTCTGCTCCATAAATTCATCTCTATAATCCTTACATAAATATAATGAAAAACTGGATACGGAAGAGAAAACTTGAGAATAGGTAGTTGATTTATGCTAAACCAGACTAACTGATAGAGATCAACTGAAAATTTGTCCTAAAGGTAAAATTTACAAAACGTTTAAGGTTATATAGAGTTATTTTTACTACATGATGTTCGTATAGAACAGCAGGACAAACCTGAGACTATGGAATGCAGTTAGAACTATACTGAAATTGTCGTAGGTAATTTATTAATCAGCTTGTTAACAAGTTTCCTTCTTTACATGATTTGTCAATAAGCCTTATTTTATATTTAATTCACTTTAATTGCTTTTTATGACTAATATAGCTGCCATTTATTTTTGATAGATTTTAATGATAACTTTTAATCTTCTTCTTCAAATAACTTAATTTGAAAAACAAATTAAAAAGAAGACAATCTATTGTAAATGCATGTTGATATATTTGTAAGAATGATTTCCAGGAAAATAAATTATAGTTCGTGTTGGCTTATATGTTGTATATACTACTTGATTATTCCATCCTTGTCACATAAAATAGAAAGAAAGGAACTGAAATCATCGATTCATTCGAAAATGGCGTATCACAAGGAGAACTATGGAAGGATTATCTTTCATTCTACGGCATTTTCTACAATGTAATCAATTTAGAATATATTTTATAAAAGAAAAGAAAAGCAACACAAAACTCAAAGACATGAGATCTATCTATCTATCTATCTATCTATCTATCTGTCTGTCTGTCTATGCATGTATGTTTATCTGCATGCCTTGTTAATATACATGAAATCATATATCCAAGATACATGTACTACTAACGGCACCGGAAGAACAAATCTGCTTAATCAAAAGTCGGCTTGAAGCTAATCAGCGGCTATAATATCAAGCGTCATCCGACGAAATTACACACCCATGCATTTATGCTTCTCTCACCCAGAAACACCAACAAAAGGAGACTCTAATGTACATAATATATCATTGGTAGTAAATCAATAATTTCAAAACTAAACTACGTAAACATCTAAAAAATGTTCCCATTAATACACTAATATGCTGAGTTATGAATAAATATGCATACGTGAACATATTCATGTTTACTAATCATACATTTGATCATCTTGTATGATTAGGTCACGTGGTTAAACCAAAGTGATTCGGAAATTTGCAATAAAGGTGAAATTAACTAGTTTCGTCTTAAGATTCATCAGGGATCGTTTATCTCTGTCTTACAAGTTACCCAAAATAGTTAGCAGAGAGCTACTTTAAAAAGTGTAAATAAGATTGTATTTGGGCATAAATAAAGTTGATGATAGAACATATCTGGCTGAAATAGCAGTACTTGCGGTGATATTAAGACTCCATACATTGATTGAGCTGGCTTTATGCCTATTCAAAATATATATTTAGTAAATAACGGCTTAGCATATTTGATTCAGCTTCCTAAATGGATTGCCAAGCATTTACAGTTGAAGTCTCTTTGCATACTAAAATAAGAAAGTGATTTATAAGTTTTCATTATCTATTTCCCGATAAAAATATAAAATGTTGGATTCTATTCATAAAGAAACAATAGCGGTCATTTTTAGAAACTTATCCGAAACATTCGCTGACGTATGTCAAATACTGGCAGGTATTTGGATGTAAATAGAATAACATTTGGTTTTATTCCATAAATAGTTCTTCCTTAATCAATATAGATTGATAAATAGAGCACAAATTTGTCAAAGGTCATTCACAGTTGTTATTCATTGACAATGGTATTTGGTTCATTTGTAATGAGAATCCAAGTAGGATGATTTCTTCAAGTATCTGCTAATAGTGATTAGTTAACTAGATTTGCTATTAATGAAATATTCTAGGGAAATAAAAAAAAAACATTACAACAAACAACAATCTCAGTAATCTCAATTGACGTGTGACGTCATTGATTGAAGTACTAGCATCACCAATTTTAACTTGACGTAGAGTTTTATGAGAAATCTCACAATAAAGAATTTTTGGACAGTTGAAGGATTATAATTAATCTCCTGTGACATTCCATGAAAGTCTAAGGAGGTTAACTATTATCGTTTTTGCTCGGAGGTAAAACAGATTCTGCTTTATCATTAATTAATCAGAAGTAGAAATAAAAAAAAATTAGCGTCATGCTGGTTATCTTCTTAGACTGGTGAAAACAGTATAGCTAAGCTAAGGTTGAATTTCAGCAGGACGACATCTTGACGAAAAATGTAGGCGGAAGCGAAATTGAAGAGCGTTCTGGTTTTGGTGGGAAGAATTTAGAAAAGTGGTTTGTGAAGGATCTGTAGAGATGTCTGACACTTTGACATTATAAGTGGAGGAAAGACAGGCATATCAAGTAGGCTGAAATGGAAGTTGTACGCAACATGTTAGTTTAGAGAAGGAAGAGGTGAATTTAACAGCGATGACGGAGGAAAAGAGAAATGAAAAAGATTCTGTTGCTGCAAATGGTTGTAACACGAACGGGTCTTCGATAATCAACCGAATGAGATTTTTTGTTAGATGCTGTCTAAAGATATTTATGTGTGTAGTAGCGTCAGTACGATATGTGTTGGAGATCAAGAACTTTATCCCCTACGTTTCATTAGAGAATAGCCATACTGGGACACCGCCATGAAAGGTTTAGTCGAACAAATCGACACTAGCACAGTCTATCTGTATCTTCTGCCTATCCACTATGTTACCGGGACGTAAACAAACCAACACCGTTGTCAAGCGATGGTGGAGATACACACAAGCACAAAGGTTTATACACACACTTATCACATTTATATACACTCGATATACATACATATATATATATATATATATATATATA
>NC_068989.1:56926552-56928055 GCF_001194135.2 Octopus bimaculoides
AATATGAATTAATATCCAATTTTTTTACCCTACTATTTTAATTAACCATAACCACGTTCTCAAAGTTGGTAAATTCGATGCGGAAATTATTTTCTGCAGAGATATTTCCGGATTTAGCACGCCAAAACAAAGACTTTTGAATCTTACCCTATATAATTAACAGAACTATGTGCACGTTCTTCACTCGTTGGGAACAACTAGTACATGATTCTGGGAATTATATTTCTTTGGTAGTCCGTACTGAAGAGAAACAGATATTTTCGGTAAGGAAATATTAATTTCAAAACCGGTCTACGGATAACTTTGTATTTATTTCTGTAATTTTCACTAGTCTCGCCCGTATGTTTTAAGAAAGTAGCATTGTCGTACTTGTTTTTCATAAATATCTACTTACTCGTGTGTTACCTCTACTTTCTTGTCATGCTACCAGAACTAAAGGATATTATCACCTGTTCTGAAAAAAGCAAAAGGTTGGTTAAAAACAATAGAAACTAAATCCTTACCATACAGACAGAGAAAGAAAAATGTGAAATACAATACTGAAATATGGAATACATTTGAATTGATAGAAATCTGAGAAGACAGATCTTCATCCTTCCACATTGGAATTGAATAGTTTAATAGGAAACGCCTAATGAGAGACGTACAAATGGGATTCAGAAGCAGGCTACTTAACCAGCAATGTCTCATGCTGGAGAGAATCGAGAGCTTTATTGTCAACGACAAAAATAGGAAAAATGTCATTGTTTCAGCCTTGGCATTTTCTATGTAAGTTTGTAAAGACGCAGGCGTAAAGACGTAAATTTGTAAAGACGCGTCGTTGTATGGTAAGAAACTTGCTTCCTAACCATATATGTCCGGGTTCCAATGAGCCTTCCTTTACGAAAAAGAGTAGCAGTCCATAAAGAACAGATAAATCTCCCACAATACCGTCAAATTCCACTCAGTGGCCACATAGACTCTTGCGCTAGAAATAGAAATCCTAAATTTCTTATATTCCCACTCTATCAATGTAAAGACAGAATCTCTACACAAGAAAGAATCAACAATGAGAATCTTTTTATTGAAAAATTCTAAACACTTCTTAATATGCGAACTCCACGGTGACCGCATTCTCTTTTTCTAACCTACCTCATTAAATATAAGAACAGACATAAGCATCCTATTGACAAAGAATCCAGCATTCCAATTAAAGAGTACAAAACCCACAAAATTGTCTCCCCTTACTCACAGGAACATGATAACTCTTACCCCATTTCCTGTTTGACACATAAACATCCAGCCTTTTTGAAAAAAAAACACTACATAGATACACATGTATTCTAACCCTTCCAACAAGTTTTTCCAAGGAAAACTAGTGAACTTCAAAAGCTTAAAGACACTATGATGTATTGGTATATTTATTTTTTTTATATATTTATTATTGTTTTGAAAAAACATTTTTTCCCGCTTTTTTATCATGAAAATTTGCCATGCAATGAAAGAAAATTTGAAATCCTTTCT
>NC_068989.1:56928065-56928742 GCF_001194135.2 Octopus bimaculoides
ATATATATATATATATATATATATATATATATATACTTTATTAAAAAGCAGCAAAAATATATATATATATGTACATGTTGGAGCAAAAGTAGGTTTACAATTATGAATAAAGAAAACACGTACAATCCTCATTTATTTTTATTTAAAAAAATTAAGCTGCGATAATAGTACTATTATAGTTATGATAACTATTATTATGATTAATGACGCTGAAAATACCAAAAATGAGGCTAACTAATTAAATGTACTAATAATTTTAATGAAATAAAGTATCATAACATTGATGTGATACTGACTGTATACCTACTTTTGTACCCCAACCCTGAATACGCATACATGTATATGTATAGTCGAAAGCCACCTGTTGTTACCGTCCTATTTGCATTTGTATTTGTGTGCTGTTTCTCCGTTTTTTTCCGTCCTTGTTTTCGTATACATTCGCTGCTTTTTCTTCCAAGGAATCTAGTGCTCTTAGCTTAGTTTTCCCTTGGGGCTAGCCAGCTTGGAGCAATCTCGAGTATAACCAACCGAAATTGCAAAGATAATCTGGAACTCGACTGAAGAAAGAAAACTCCGAATGACCCGTCCTTATATTTTCTTGTCCCTCTTTTGTATCACCTCTTTGTATGTTTTGCGTTCTTGTCCCATTTTTTGTATTCCTTTATATATATATATAT
>NC_068989.1:56929411-56933734 GCF_001194135.2 Octopus bimaculoides
TGACAGACCATGTCTGTCCTTGGCTGGCCTCAAATCTCACCTGCGAACCCATGGAAAACAAACCTCATCCAGCTATTCTGATTATATGTCTGTGCAGACGTTTGAATGTGGTGTGTGCCAGAGGGTTTGCAAATCCAATGGGGGTCTTAAAAGACATGTTAGGATCCATAATGAGCAGAACTTACTTGCAGGTATTGGTAATGCAAATCAGAGGTGCAATCTGTGTGGGTGTTTTTTCAAAACACTGTCTGGTTTAAAAAGCCACATCAGACGCCATGAAAGGGCTAAGGTGTAGGTGCAAGAGGTGGTCAAACTTAATCGTTTAGACTATCGGATGTTCTTATACATGGCTGGTCACGATGAACTTTGTATCGTTTTAGTTCTCGAACGATGCCACCCAGTTCGCTAGGCGAGTAGGCCAATATTTCCCCTGGTCAGAAATATGTATTTTCCCTAATCGGAGTACGTGAAATGGTTGGAATACGTGAAAGAAGTGCTTTGCTCAAGAACACAACATGCAGCCGATTTGGAGCTCGAAACCACAATACTGTGAATGTGATTGCAATACGCCTAACCATTAGGCCACGCGCGCGCGCGTACACACACACACACACACACATACATACACACACACGCATTCACGAACCCACACATACACACACAAACACACACACATATGCATATGGATTTGAATATATTTATGAGAAAGTAATCGTGCGTTTGTGTGCGTGTATGTGTTTGTTTGTGTGTGTGTGTGTTTGTGTGTGTGTGTGTGTGTGTGTGTGTGTGTGTGTGTGTGTGTGTGTGTGTGTGTGTGTGTGTGTGTGTGTGTGTGTGTGTGTATGATGGAATATAGTATACCACCACATCTTCATAAACATATAGCTCTCAGCAATGAGATTTTTATGAAGATAAGTATTGCTCCTCAAATACATCTTAAAGATGAGGTCATCGATTAACATTATATACTTCGACGTCTCCCTCGAGCATTCATTTAGACAATAAAAACAAGGCAAATTAAGAGAAATGTTTTATGTCGAGGCCACTGTTTTATTGCTCGATTATCGTTGGGTTTGTTATTCTTGTAAATCGACAAAAACATTCAATATATTTCTACAAAGGTATCGACTTATTTCTTTAACACACGCTGTGATGGCTAAGAGTGAAAGAGTAAGAAATATGATACTTATATAATATACATACACACATATATATAAAATCATATATGTGTGCATGTTTGTATGTACGTACGTGTGTATGTATGTATGCATGTGTGTTTGGGTGTGTGAGTATGCGGGTGTATAACCGCCATGACGGGTAAGAAAGAAAGGGAAAGATATACATGTATGTGTTGTGTGTGTTTAAATTATATATATATATATATATATATATATATATGCATATACATATATTCAAGGCGATGCTCCAGCATGGCTGCAGTCAGATGATTGAAACAAGTAAAAGAATAAAGTAAAAGAATATATATATATATATATATATATATATATAGGAAGAGAACGAAAAATAAAAATATAAAAAGGAGAGAGAAGAGAACAAACTAGACATGACTATAGATTTCTATATGGAAATGCGACGTATTGGAGCAGTTTGATTGGTTTAACTGAATTATACTAGAATCTAAAATCGACGTATCGTCTGAATAAATCAGATAAAGTAGATTAAGAAATTTCTAGAAATCATCAAGCAAACGTCAAAGGATATCTTAGAAAATATTTATATTTTCATGAGTAGCATTTCTTTAAAAAAACAGAACATAACAAAACAAAAGACAAGAAACAATAGTTGGTTCTCTTCAGATACAACTCAGACTAATCTTAGATACCTACTTAATGAAATCTAGTCAGAGTATTATCAAAATCTTTATGTATACTGACGGACTTATACACACGAGTACACGCATGCTTATGCGTCCATCACTAAAATAATCTCATTTATTTTATATCCTGTGAAATTTCACGGTTGACTTAAAATTATTTTCTTCGACTCTATAGGTAAATGCTTCATATACATATAAAAGTGATAGCTTTTTAATCACTCTTATCTATTTTAAGGAATGTTAATCCTAATTTAAGCTTCATATACGAATTTATTCACTTCTCTTTTAATAAACTGCGCCCTAGTTCTGAAGGACGATGTTAAAACTTTATTAATTTCAATAATCTAAATCTTGTAGACTTCTTAGATGTGTCAATATTTTTACGTGACATTCTCTTAAGTCTAATTCCATCATTTCAGCTTTGATTAGTCTAACCTCGTATCACTGCCCTACCAATAGCGTTAGTCTCCAAATTGATCAGCGTAGCTGTCATTCAAAACATTAATATATGATGATATCTTTAATAAGTTTGCTCTGAAGAAAAGAGCTGAGCTCATAGCCATTATAATCGCTGTGATACGGTGAAACTGACGCGATTAATGTAAAAAGAAAAAAACGAAAAACAAAAACAAAATCATGAGCAACGAAGTAATTCCATAGGGGCAAGGCATCCTGGAGAAAAAAATCAGGTATAGCGGTGACTGTGTGGTGAGGTGAGGACAGAGGTGATGGAGTGACGGATGAGACGAGAGTCAATGAATGGAGGTGACACAAGACAAACCAGCATAATTTTTATTTATGGTTGATGATTTTGGTATATGTAATTGACTAAACTGACTATGCACCGGACTGCTAGCACATATGTTCGAATTTCACAAACCATCAATAGCATTGTAGTTTGTCCATAGCCAAAATACTTTGTCAACTTACTTTTAATTTTTATTTAATAGCAGAGTACAAAATTTATCTTTACAAACAGTGGGAGCACTAAACAACTTTAAATCACTACTGTGTCATTAACTTTCAGTATTAAACCAACCATGGAAAGAAATTAGATGCGCCCTATTGATTTTGCCTTTGATATTCTTCATGAAGACCAAGTTGTCAGTGAGAGCTGAGAATTCAGTGGCTATAATTACTCTCCATTGGTACAATAGCACTATCATATTCAACCGAATAAGTTATGAAGTAGTAGGTTATCGATATATATATATATATAGTTATGTATTCCGATAAGATAATGAAGGGTGAGAACTTACCCTAGGCGAGTTAAACGTTTGTCAACGACTGTTTGAACATTTACTTCCCTGTTTGAACACTTTGTTGTTGCGATCAGAAGGTTACCCCTTTTTCTTACATTATTAATTTGTCTGATCATAACAAATTGGGGGCTCGTCCAGGATCTGAACTCTCGCACACACATTGTAAAACAACTTTACTATTCACCTATGAACTGATCGATTTGAGTTTTAAAAAAAGTCTATATACAAAAATTTCCACTGCTAAAATACACATATTACCTGCATAATTTTGTCTGACCACGAGTAGTGTCCAACTTTCTACTCTGTAACTCCATTTCTTTCAATTTTAATTCTTTTTGAATTTTCATTTCCCTTATTGCTTTTTGAAATTGATAGGTGAGAGAAGGAAAATTTGTTTGATAGGTGATGTGTGTCAAAAGAAGTTGGGGAAGATTTTCCCAAATTGAGGCAGCTTATATTATTAGAAGAGTTCAAACAGTGTGTTCATATTGATATTAGGACTTATTTGGAAGAGCAGAGAGTAGAAGAGTTACAAGAAGCAGCTAGTTTAGCAGAGGATTACTCTATTACTCATAAGCATGAGTTCAAACTGTAAGGTTATTGTCATCCGGATAATTTCGAGGTAGGTCGGACAAGTAAAATAATTTATTCAGCTCGGTCAGGTTCGAATCCTAACAACTCCAGTGGTTCAGAGTTAAGAAAGTCAACCAGTCCTTTTGTTTCTAAATCTGATTCACATTTTCATTCAACAATTATTTGTAGATATTGTAGAAAGTCAGGCCATTTGATTTCTGAGTGTAAAAAGCTCAAGTTAAAAAATCAGTCACAACCCTTTCCACACGCTTTTGTGAATATCAAGTTTCAGCCTATTTTCGATATTATTAACAATGAGGAGGGGTACTTGCCTTTTATTTCAAAAGGGTTTATCTCACTTAAGGGTGATAAGTCCACGTTACGACCCATCACTATTTTTAGGGATACAGGCGCACTACAGTCTCTAGTGCTGGAAGGTACTCTTCCTTTCTCGGACGTGTCGTCTGCTAACTCTGATGTTTTATTAGAGGGTATTAGTGGAATTTCAAATGCACCTCTTCATTTTGTTGATTTGCAGTCAGATTTTGTGTCTGGTTTGGTGAAAGTTGGTGTTAAGAAAACTCTCCCAGTTTCAGGTGTAGACTTGATTATTGGAAATGATTTAGCAGGGTCCAAGGTTTTGTCTGATCC
>NC_068989.1:56935508-56936626 GCF_001194135.2 Octopus bimaculoides
TATATACATATATATATGCACCTCATTGTGATATATTTATTGTTTTGTTCCTAGAAAATATACAATAGGTTAGACATCACATTTTCTGGTGGAGTTGAAAATTGTCTTTTGGAAGTTTTCTTCGAGATTCAGTTACGAATTAAAACAGTTTTCATTCGTAACTGAATCGAAGGTTTTACAAATAACCCAACTGATATTGGGGATACAATTGTCCGCTCTGGAAGTTGTAGCGTGAAAACAGCTATGTTATAAATATACCATCAGATACTTTTAGAACATTCGAATGTTTCTAATTAATCCGATTAATTAATCACATTCAAGTTGTCTGATTAATTTTGAAATAAGCATGCATTACATCTCTTTTGTGACATCAAAATAAACGAATCAGTTGTGAGGTCAAAGTTTCCTGATGCACAATATTGAGAGACCATTTTTTTTCGTGTGCAAATTAATATTCACTTCCTATATAGACAATATGGGGCATATATTTCATCAATTATTTTGCCATACACATAAGAATGATCGATTGTAATATATCTGCCAATATTACATAGATAGCTAAAATGTAATCTTGTTAAACGGGTAAAGAGACGCAACGAAGTTAATTCACTTTCAAACATTATTACTGACATACTTTCAACTGATAAAAAGAAAACTATCGATTGTAGAATCAATAAAATTATCACAATAAAACTAATCAGATCTTAGAAAAACATTTTTATTAACAGGAATATTAAGTATTGGTATACCTTATATAATTCTGAATTTTCTAAATTCTGAACAATATAAAAAAGAAAAAATTGATGGTCATATTACAGAATCAGGTACCTAGTTCAGTAATATTTTCCATAAGGTCTTTTGTAAAGACAATATTATTTTTGTTATAGATATTTTATACTTGCTTCATGTGTAACACTCATCTGGAATCATCAATAATAAAAAAAATGATGACTGCAACAGTAAAATACTGAGTAGTTTCCATAACTCGTTCAAGTTATTTCAGTAAGTTAACTAGAAGAGGAAGAGAGTAATCCAACCAAAGCAACTATAGGTCAATATCTCTAGGAGAGAGAGAGAGAGAGAGAGAGAGAGAGAGAGAGAGAGAGAGAGAGAGAGAG
>NC_068989.1:56936691-56938101 GCF_001194135.2 Octopus bimaculoides
AGAGAGAGAGAGAGAGAGAGAGAGAGAGAGAGAGAGAGAGAGATTGATTGCGTCAAAGTTATTTTCCGCGATTGCATCGGTAAATATTTCACGTATAAGTGATCGATCTTTAGCTACTTATATCTATTTTAAGAGGTGTTAACCCTAATTCAAGTTACATATCTAAATATTTAACCTGAAATTATAATTAATACCTTTCCCTCTTTCATGTGGATGAGAGCAGCAACCGGAAAGCATCATCAGAATATATACCGGCTCGCATGAAGTAATGTATATCCGGACTTGGGCTCTTGGGGAGGGAATGTAACTCCTTAATCCATTATCTACATATGATCACAATATCTGGGGCCTTAAACATGTACAAGGCGTTCTTAAGATTTAAACAGTGATGAACAAACAATATACTTTTCTTCATAACCTTGTTGCCAAGCAAGTGGTCGGACAAAACTAACTAAATTAAAAGGAGCAAAAGAACATACACGTATAGGTAGAAAGCTAGATACATACATATCTGTACATGTGCTTATGTATGGTGTATCGGCAGAAATTTATACATACACATACATATATACATACATACGTACACATAAACATAGATTTTACAAGGAAAAGATTAACAGTGACTTCAAAGATTCGGTGTATGCACAGACACACACATGCATATACAGATATGAATATAAACATGTATGTGTATTCCTGCATATATACATATATGGATATACAGATGTATTTGTATGTGTGTATGTATGCATGTATTTATGGTGGTTGTGCACTCCCTATGCAGAGTTTGACCACCTCCTGTACCTACACATTAGAACCATCATGACATCTGATATGACTTTTATAGCAGACAATGTTTTGAAAAGATACCCACATAGATTGCATATCCGATTTGGACCACCAAGAGCTACAGTTAAGTTCTGATCTTTGTGGATCTTAAAATGTCTTTTGAGGCTTCCATTAGATTTGCAAAACTTCTAGCATACATTGCATTGAAAGGTGTGCACAGACATATAAGCAGAATGGTTGGTGGAGGTTCGTTTTCCATGAGTTCGCAAATGAGATTTGAGCCCAGCAAAAGAATGGCATGGTCTGTCACAAACTGTGCACATAAAAAGGTTATTGTGATTCACCTTCTCGATCGTAACATTATTCTTTAAATCTCTTGAGCCTTGCATCCGTTATCCTGACCTCTTCAAACGCCTTCACTCCACTCCACGCTTTTGTTCGCAATCCAGGCCGATACGAAGCAAGGATTTCTATGTCTTCTGGATTCATTCCAAGTGACTTCATGGTAGTTCTTATGCCGCCCTTAAAATTTTTTTTTTAGGTTTACACCGATAGCGCCTCCCCTCTGCAAGCTCACCATTATTTCTCTCTCTCTGCACACACACACACACACACACACAC
>NC_068989.1:56938337-56938626 GCF_001194135.2 Octopus bimaculoides
ATAATTAATTTACGAAGGTACCATTAATTCTATTATCACCCAATGTAACTATTTTATTCTGCCTGTGCAGAAACTAGTCCACGTGAATCCAAATACTTAAATGTATGTAAGTAGATTGTCTCTACCAAATTTGCCTTCATTTGATTTCTGTAGTTATCACCAGTGTATTTTTTGGCGATTTAATAACAAGTTTTGACTATTATTTCAAGCAGATAGACATACTTAGTATGTCCTTTGATTAATCTTATCTATCTATCTATCTATCTATCTATCTATCTATCTATCTATC
>NC_068989.1:56938726-56939888 GCF_001194135.2 Octopus bimaculoides
TATATATATATATATATATATATATATATATATATATACACAAAAATCTATGTATATTAGATCTGTACGTGTATATAAAGTTGACAGTATGACTTTCATGCATACATGAAACGTGTTATCGCTATTCGCAATAGCTAAACTGTAGTTGAACATTAATGAACATTGATAAATGTATATAAAACTGTCACGGTCTTAGATTTTCGCAACTTGTCTGACGATCGTAAAACATATATAAAATATTGTAGACATAAAACCCAAGTAAAAAAAATCTAACACAAAATACTATTTCCCCTTATGTCAAGTGATCTGACAAACTAGTTTATATTGAATATGTATCACTAAAATTATTTTTCCTCTGTTTTTATAAAACATCATGCTCTTGTTTTTCAGACTGTCAGGTCAACATTAATTAGTGATGTTTTTAATTTCACCTCTTGTCAACAACGGACGCCCAAGATAATTTTAGCATTATTATACATCTTGGTCTTGTAAAAAACACTAAAGTCTTATTTAACCTTGAAGCAAACAATTTCTCATTTAGTTTCATTCATCAATTTGATTAGTTATTGATTCGTATCTTTCCAAATAGATCTCATCCCTTCATAACATGAAAATAATTATAGTAATTAATGTAGTAACGAAGATTTACATCTATTGTCAATTAGGATTCTTTTTAGCAAATATCGCTTTCACCTATTTTAGTCTGAATGCATCAAGATTAAATGATATGGAAAAAAAAACAAAGGAGCTAAATTTTACTCATGAATAATGAGGCGTAAATATAAGATGTCACTGAATTTGTTATTTGGCAACAGTATCATATGAGTTCTGATAGTATGTGCATATGCATGCGCGCGCGCACACACACACACGCACACACACGGTGAGGGCATCATGAGTTCTGATAGTATATGTATACGCACGCGCATGCACACACACACAAGAGGTTTAACATTTACATCTATTTTGGCAGAATTTTTTTTGATGTATTCATAAGCATATAATCCACCATCTTCAGATGAAATTTTAAATAGGTAAAAAATACCTCGACGATAACCACTGGGAATCCAATCAATGTTGCACCTAGCCGTTTCTCGCATTCTACATGTTGATGATGTGCCTAGATTCTAATGAATTCTATAAATATTCTCCCCCCTCCCTC
>NC_068989.1:56940067-56949534 GCF_001194135.2 Octopus bimaculoides
AATAAATAAATGGGGTTAAGCGTAGGTGTTATTCAAATTCTTTTATTTCCGACATATGTTTCGAAGACAACATTGGTATTATTTCAAAGGAATAAATGGTGTAAAATAATGTAATCTTCTCATCAGGGAAAGAAAGAGAATCAAACTCAACAATAAGTCTTTGTAAATGATGAACAGGATGCTATTGAGTATTAAAAAAAAACTGTTAGTATATATGACGTCAAAGGTAGCGCATATGAAGAGAAGGGGTAAAGAAATCAATAAGGAGAAAACTAATAAAGGAGAAATATAGAGTAATATGTGAGTAAAATAAATTTTCAAAGGCTTGGAAATAGATGTCTCTATTGGAAGTACAGTGTGAGAAGAACTAAATGCTCAAACTATATAGATTGGCAGAAATCACCTATATGAGCTAAAGGTGTGTTTTTGCCAGCGTTTACATCGGTAAGAACGCTCAATAAACGTGTTTACAATACAAAAGGATTCTTAGAAAAGAGAATGTGAAACAGTTCAGAATTACATATGTTACGGATTTATTTACCTTTATTGTAAGGGAAAGAAATTGACAGGATGAACCAACCTAAATTAAATTTCTTATTATTATCTTTAAGATACCAAATCAATTTACTAAGTCCTGTGCTATTGCGTTTACTGAGATTTCTTACCGATGTGAACATTGGCAGAAACACATATACCTTTATATACCTGTGAAGAGACTCAACTTTCAAATAATTTTTAATTTAAGTAATTAATTTTTTGAGAGCCTGAATTGAAATAGCTGTAAGGGATGTTAGTCAATTTTTTAATAAATAAATAAATAATAATTTATTAATTACCTTTCTATTCTCTCATCTTATTATTATAATAAATAAAAAATATATAAACCACGGTTTATATATTTATCTTGCAGTTGAGGTTTAGATAGGATGTTCAATACTCTTTGTATAGGTAATTAACCAGTACTTTCATAGGATTTGGCTATCTCTGAATGCGGCTAGTAACCTTTAATTGTGCTTCTGTATATATATATGTGTGTGTGTGTGTGTGTGTGTGTGTGTGTGTATGCATATATATATATATGTGTGTGTGTGTGTATATATATATATACGTATACACACACACGTATATATATAAGTATGAATGCATATATTACTACCTCTCTAATATTGAAGCTCAATTTTCAATGATGTTTTAAGCTAAAAATAATTTTCTCGAGTTATTTTATATATAACAATTTAGTAAATATATTTCATGAAATGTCAATAAAGCAGTACATGAGACATACTTAAGTAAATGTTGAATGATTTGGAGTTACTCAGGTATGACAGTGTACACTAGACACATGTTCTCTCGCCATTCAATAAGCTAAAGTAAAAAGTGTTAACACATTTTATGTGACAAACAGGACAATTTTAATTAAAGGGGTCGCTACTCAAGATAGGCAGCACCTATATCTCTGAATCTCAAATAATCAAATAGTTTCTACATATCGGAGTTTCAGTTAATTATAAGTGAGATATACCAAAAACATTAGCACGTCGGCTAATATTAAATTAGTGTCTCTACAAGCGTGATGACAACGTGTAATATTTAGTTAGTGTTTCAAAGTACGAGATGCATTTGTGGAAAGAATTATGTCGCTAAATTTTTTTCGCAAGCGTATCTCCTATTTTAAGACGATGCTCAGCCATAGCAAACTGAGTTACATGGAGATCTTGTGTTAATGTACGCTGTCTGTAATTGAGAAACCGAGGTAAATCTCAACATTTGTTTTAACGCTTCGGATATACTGAAATGTAAATTGCTTACGACGAATCCTCTCAATTTTTAGAAGCAACTAAATTATGCATCTAATATCTTAAAAGGAAAGAACAAATTAGATAATATAGTCGTATATGTACCTAAAAATATGTATAGTCATACTTAGAATATCTCTGATCTCGATCAGAATTAACTTAAAGTCAAACAGTGACTACGATGTCGTTAATGAAATTAAAGAAATCATGAATATTATATTTTCACGTTGCCCTTATACTTTGGCTTTCACGCTGTCACTGATCCAAAGGGTTTATTGCATAAATTATGTCTAAAAGAAAATACGCTGCGTTAAAAAGATAAGAAAACGTTAGACGAAAATATTTTCTGTTATCTAAACATAATTATCGCTGTTTAGTTTCACAAGTAGAAATGAATCAACTCTGTGTATATCACTATAGTAAATATATTTGATCTCATGTCTATTAAAAAAAACAAAAAAACTATTTCTATTTATACTCATAGTGCTAGTCTAATTAAAAAGTATTAAATTTAATTAATGCAACGTTACAAATCACTGTCGAAACTCAAAACTTTTTATGAGCTAATAGCTTTTAAGACGCTTTTAAGGTCACAGTAACATAAGGAGAGTTCTGCTAGGAAATTATACAGACAATGATCAACTTTATAGACACAACTAGGCCTCAAAACCACAATTAGTCTCATTCGATTTCATCTAATTTAAAGAGAAAAATTAATGTGGTGTTTGTTCGGTTTAATACACGAGTTATTTTTCAATTTCAAAGAAAACTCAGTCAAGTTACCACATCTCAGTTTGAAATAAAAGCCTTGAAAGCCTATCGGTATCTTTGATGTATTCTCTTATAATGTTATAGTGAAGGTTTGATCTCAACTAGATATTGCTTTGCATGCAGTATAGTAAATGCAGTGTACAGATAATCAATATGTTGTTTAAAAGCGAGTTTAACCGTCTGAAAATTTTGTTAGAAATATATAACGAATCAGTTAACTATGTTTATACGTAACAACTTTGATAAGATTTTTTTTATATAGTATTTTCTCTTTTTATATAGCCAGTGAAAAGTTTTAGAGATACCGTCATGAAAGTGAGAAAAAAATATATAAGGTTAAAATATGAAACTATAATGAAAATATAACTGAAAATGTGCATTTTCAAATAAAGATTTTAAAAATATATCGTCAATTTTTGGAATACACATGGGTATGCATATACAGGAACGCACGTAAAAGTATAAAGTGAGCTTAAATATGGTTATTTTTGGCAATAAATAAACAAAGTGGTAATGAGCATTTATGATGTTCCTGATCTCATAAAATACTTTAATGGTGAGTATAAAATGAAAAGTATTCAATTAGGAATCATAACTTAAACTGGGGTTTTTGGGTACTTATCGCTTGCTCTATCACGTTTACAAAACGCACTAAATACCAAATACAAACACGCATACCAACACATAGGCACTCACTATATTCCTTTAGTCACCTAAACATTATTCTCTCAGTAATATTGATTTCATAAGATATTATTTGGATAGAGGCCGAGTCATTGAAGGATGATGAGCAAAGTGAACCTGAATGGAATTTGAGCTTAAAATACAAAGGGCTATACTAAATACCGAAAGGTATTTTGTCGGACATTCTACTGTTACTGATATTACCATCAACTGCTCGTTTTATGAGATCGGTTTAGTAGTGCACAAAATACCTTGTGCTATCCAGCAATGTCCCTTTATGTTTTGGGTAAAAAATCTCAAACCCGGTTCGACTTCGCCTTTGATCCTCTCAGTGCTGTTAAAATAATCCTGGAGTTTATATTATTTACTAAAATCCCTCTCACAAAACTATGATCTTGTCTCTCCGTTATACCTTTTCTATTTGTACCACAAAGAAAAGAAAGTAACATATTTAAATATAAAATGTTAAATCAGCATTTGTAAGGGTCACGCCCCACTCGAATTCTAGGACTTACCTCAGTATACTGTACTACTTTTAGTATGTTTGAATTAATCTCAACCAGCTGAGACTTCTCTCTTAATATGCTAATACGTATCTTAGCATGCTAGACCTCACCTCGATATGTTAGGAGTTCAACATACCATGACTTAGCTCAAAATATTAGGACTAATCGCAACACACTAGGGCTAATCTCTACATACTAGAACTAACCTCAATTTATTAGGACTAACCTCTACCTGCTCGGACTTATCTTTACATACTAAACGTCACCTAGACTCGTTTCAACATAATACGACTTACCTCATCATGTTAGAATTTACCTCAACATACGACTAACCTCATCATGCTAGGACTTACCCTTTGTTTTTCAGCGCTTGTCATTATAAGTAATATTGATTTAGTTCTTACAGTCTATTGCTGACACATTTCTATAGTCATTCAATCGTTCACATGGTGACTCGTTTATTGTTCCGTTTCATGGTTACTTATTAAACAACGTCAATCCAATGTGGTAGTTGCTCACTGTAATTTTGACTAAATATTTTGTTTCATCTAGTGTTGGCTTGACGACGTCCAACTCATTCCAGATAATTTAATACGTGTATAACTGTGCGAGCATTGTGTCATAAAAAACCTCTTCTCTCGAAAACGTTGCCTTTATTATTGAAGTAACATCTTATCAGTACTTTTTCTATATATACTGTTTTATTTGCTCTCATAATTTTCAACGGACAACTATTTATCTACCATAATCTTGAACCCAGTCAGTTGTTACGGGTTTTCCTTTGGTATGATAAGTAAAGACTAGCTATGGCAGTGTTAACATATTTAATGTCGCTAGCATAGATAAATAAAATCTTATTAGAAATTAGTTCAATGTTTAAAGTTATTATATCAATCTTTTCTGAAAGTATGTGAGATGACTGCAGATATGTTTGGATATGATCGAACTTTCTCAACAAAACAGAGAGATACATTTGATGACTTACAATTGATAGAATTTCTAAATCGGACACTAACGAGCGTAAAAAATACCATATTTAAAAAGATTGATATTTGAGGTTAATAATCAGTTTGGGACAATATTTCTCATGAAATACAATTCCTATGCATTTCATTCAGTTTTGAAAATAATCAAGAATTTGGTGGAATTTAAGAAAATAATTTTGCCATTATAAATTTGCTCTTTAGGACTTAAGGAAAGATTAATAAGGTTCAATGTTTAAATTTAGATACAAAGATATTAAAATATGAAGTTTGTATCATATAATCAAGCAGGCAGATTGGTATGAAAATGGATAATACACGAATATTCAGACAGACATGCATACAAATACACTCACAGTCGCAGGCAGACATTCTTACACACAAGAGTATACTCACATCTCTCTCTCTCTCTCTCTCCCTCTCTCTCTCTCTCTCTCTCTCTCTCTCTCTCTCTCTCTCTCTCTCTCACACACACACACCGAGTTAAAAGGGAACAGATAAAAACCTCTGAATTGCACACAGTAGTTTCTATTAATTTGAATTTAAACGGCAAATACCGGGCCCAAAATAGAATCAGTAAAGTGATTAGGAAAGGTTGCAGAAGTCATTCTTTGTTCGGAAGAAACTGTAAGGATTTCCTGAAGATAAAACTAAACACACGATATCTGGTGGTATAGTACAAAAATCGTGATAGTAGAAAATCATGTCGACGATGACATACATATTCGTTCTTAATAAGTACCGGGTGATTTAAATGTGAATATATTAATCATTGTTGTATTTCGTCATCAGAGAACAACTTTTCAAACGAATGTGTGTTCATAAGACGCTCAATTCATTGTAACTGGACTTTAGAGAGAGCACCAATGTCTCGATCTAAGAATAGTTTTTGGTTCTTGTTTATTGAATTCAGCAAATATCAAGCGGAAAGCCTTTGTGGTATTTTATCCAATCTTTTGTGGACTAGATTCAAAACCTAATGCTTAATATTACTATCATCTCACCTACCTTTACTGGAATCCGCGCTGTTGCAAGCATTCGGACTCGTCTTTAACTTTGAGGATATCTTCCTTCCTACCAGTATCAGAATACCTTAACGAGTCATCAGCATGGTTCTTTACTCCTAACTGAAGATGAAAAAAAAAACGATAAAAATCCTTTGAATCTGTTAGATTTTAAATGTCAAAGTTAAGGTTGTTTTAAAAGCTGGTAGAGCTACCACACGAAGGTCTATAATAGTTTCGTCACGACACATTGGTCAGTTTTGGTTAATAACCACAACTGAGAGTGATTCGACGTACTTTGTACACGTACAAAGTAAGTCAAATCATTATCAGTTTAATCCTTTGATACAAAATCATCTGGGTTGTATGACGCAACCCTTTTGATACAAGCCTGTCCTGGTTGTATGATACAAGCTTACAGTTTGAACTGATCCAAATTAAAACCTTTCATCAAAATTTCACGTTAATTTGCTTCAAATATCAGCTTAATAATTCTTCATTATTTCCTAAAGTAATGGAAAGAAAAGCAGAGTATTTCAACACAAGTATGGTAACGAAAGTTTTAAAATGATCCAAATTAAGACTTCCCATCAAAATTCCACGTTAATTTATGAAGCAAACACCAACTTAATAACAATGAATTTAGTTCACTAAATTCTTCATTATTTGCAAAGACAGTGTATTTCAACAGAAACATGGGTAACAAAAGGGTTAATATAAGATAAAAATTTTCCATATTACAGTTGAGCGTTAATGTAAGAAATTGATTGTTTTGAGGTTAACAATTTAGGTGCATAATGGGGAATTGTTTGATTAGGTCCTTTCTGAACATATCTGCTGGTTACCCGTTTATATTTTTGGAGATCAATAGACCGTCATCTCTATAAAATCTGCTAAAAGTGCGTAATGTATTATATATTAAGCATAAAATATATAATCCTATTAGATTTGAAATTTCTCTTGAATTCTTGATGTTCATGCTTACATCAAAGGCATCTGCTTTCTGTTTGTTATCAATATACCGTCATTGAAGATAAAAATCGACTTCTTGTTATGTATTATTACTTGTATGTAGTTATCTGAGATGATGAAGAGGAATTCGTGAAATCTAGGGTCGTTAGTAATATCTACTTATAATGTACAACTAATAGTAACTTATATAAAAATTGGTTGAATAAGTTTTCTTGTTTCTTAGGTTATGTGTAAACCGACAAATGAGTGATTCATCTTTATCCCAAAGTGCTAATCTGATCTTTTCTGGATATTGTTATTGAGTTTATCCAATATAGTTCTATATTTAAAAGATGAGGAATTATGTACGTTATTTACATTATTTATATTCGACGGATATTTGTCCTCATCTTGTTTGTTGTTAACACAACGTTTCGGCTGATATACCCTCCAGCCTTCTTCAGGTGTCTTGAGGGAAATTCGAACCTGGATTCTCATTCCTAAGGTATTTTTCGATGTTGTTGTTGTTATTATTATTATTATTATCATCATTATTATTATTATTACTGTTCAGGTCACTGTTTGGAATCGAACTCGGAATCTTGGGGTTATTAGCCCTCGATCTTAACCACTACGCCATATGCCCGTGGGCATATGGCAAAATTTCCCCAAGACACCTGAAGAAGGCTCTGGAGGGTACTTTAGCCGAAACGCTGTGTTAACAACAAACAAGATGAGGACAAATATCCGTCGAGTGTAAATAATTTATCCAATGTTTTACTGATGCTTTTGTGTTCGATTCTAGTTGCGTTGATGACTGTTTCGGAGTCATTTATAGATATTGGGATTGTGATCCTCTATAGTTACATACAAGATTTTGTGTGTGAGTATGTTTTATTTATGCTCTGCGTTAAGTAAGAAGACAATTTTACTGTATTTGTTATTTCCTTGCAGCTGATAATGATTCTGTTTATTAGTAGAATATTTTAAGCCTTGAAATCAATTCCCTAGGTGTTTTAATTTCACAAATATTGCCGGGGATGTATGCATACCAAACTAGCACACACACACACACACACACACACACACACACACACGTATACAGCATAGTAAGAAGAGAAATAAACGTGCAGGAGTTCCAGTAAGAACACAGACATATTCTTACTTACTGCCCATAAGGGGCTACACGCAGAGGGGACAAACAAGGACAGACAAACGGATTAAGCCGATTATATTGACCCCAGTGCGTAACTGGTACTTATTTAATTTACCCCGAAAGGATGAAAGGCAAAGTCGATCTCGGCGGAATTTGAATTCAGAACGTAGCGGCAGACGAAATACCGCTAAGCATTTCACCCAGCGTGCTAACGTTTCTGCCAGCTCACCGCCTTTAGAACACAGACATATATACATTAAACCTTTTAAACAAACACTGAGACGCACGCGTTTCAAAAGACTCAAACATCCATCGGACTACATATGGAAAATTCTCAATAAAACAACCGGGAAAAACCCATATCTCACAATTCATGCATGCCATTATAATAACACGGGAAGTTGCTTCTATTCATTTCTTAAAAATTAACCTACGTAGATGGAAAGAATAGAATTTTAAATCACATTGCAGGAAAAGCCATGGTGTGACTAATTTAAAAGACATAACATAAAATGGAGTAACTAGCTATTAGTAGTAATAAAATATTCATATATATGGTATCTTAAAAATTAACATTGAGTTATCTTTGCTTTATATTCCTCTTAACCATTATCAATATACTCATTAATATCTAGCGCCCTATCTGCACTTTATGCATTACAACTATTAGACTTCTCCATCCAGAAATACCAAGAGAATCAAAATTCGGTTTTAGAATAAAACGACAGTAACTGAGTAACAGACAACTACTCAAAAGTTTCTATTAAATACACAAAGTGAGCAGCGCTTTCCAGCAATATAGCCATACATACATAATACATACATACATACATACATATTTTACAACTAGCTACTTTGCTTATTGCAAATCAGTGACCGATGATCGCTTTGCTTTCTGGAGCGGATTCTGGTCATCTCTCTAGCGATCGGGTTTTCGCGATTGAGGACGAGAACATTAGCTCGAAACAGTACGTACATAAATGTGAAACAAGGTGGAAAAATAGTACTGGAATACGGAGGTAGAGTAATATGCTTTATTAATAAAGCTACAAAGACATCACAAAAACTGTTACTCAGAGTTTCACGTTCTCGTAACATACACGTAGGTACAACGGATAAATATGTATTCACATTCGGCTGTGTTGGAGGTGTTGGTTGGATATCTGCTGCACGATATCGCACGATCGTGTGCA
This sequence comes from Octopus bimaculoides, assembly GCF_001194135.2. Lineage (NCBI taxonomy): Eukaryota > Metazoa > Mollusca > Cephalopoda > Octopoda > Octopodidae > Octopus > Octopus bimaculoides. The sequence continues at coordinate 56,949,112 of NC_068989.1, forward strand.
TATTTAACCCTAGCACTTTGAAATTTTATATTGGAAATGCTACACTGATGATGAGAACTAAGTAATTAAGCACTTTAATCTCGAAACGCGTATGTGGCTAATCGGAGTCTTATTCATTCATTATTTTTCTCCTTGCTTGCGTTAAAAAGTGTGCTATTGTCTGGGGGATTCTTACGGTAGTAGAAAAGGAATTTTAAACTCCTATTTCTAAATTCGGTATGTGGTGAAGCAATTAGCTGACCCCTAATTATAATTATGTTTATAATTATAGAATATTTGTATAATTTTACCTATAAAGGTTATTTTAACATACCGATATACTTGGTAAAGTTATTAATTAATAAATTGATTAATTAATTAATTAAATTGATTAATTTTACCCTTTTCTTATTAATTTGAAATTATATATATATATATATATAT
>NC_068989.1:56951155-56953123 GCF_001194135.2 Octopus bimaculoides
ATTTACAGATTTTTATTAATATGTGACATGTCTTATGTATCATATAAAGCGCTTTTCACCTAATCTTGTAGGGTTTTCATAGTTTTGATTTCACCTTGCGATGCCGTCTCTTTATATAGTTTTATTGAGTGTGTATGGGTAGAGAGAGATATATAGGATAGTAAGAGAGGGTGAGGAATGGATGGAAAAGTGAGAGTGTTTGTGTGTGTGTGTTGGTGTGTGTGTCTGTGTGCGTGCGTGCGTGTGTGTCTGCCTGTGTATCTGAATGGAGGGTCAATGGGAAAGAGAAAAGAAGAAAATTGTGTTTATAGCTGGTCAGTTCTTTCAATGATAAGTTTATTCCTTGCCTTTTAAAGAAATGGCAAAACCAGGTGGCATTGTTTTGAAGAAGTTGTTTTTGAAAATGTTTCAGCATTTATTAAGTTGCTAATAGAAAAAAAAATCATTAATTAGATTAACTAAACAGATCACATTCATATGTTTGAGGCAGGCGAAAGGAAGTTGCGACATTCTTGTCTTACTTAAAAATGCAAGTATGTCCTGAAAGAACAAACCTATGATCAAAGTCACGACTATATCGTCCCTTAGGATTACCTTATCCACTTTGCCATTCCTGTTTTTAAAAGAGTATGATTTATGACTTGAAAGACAGAATTATTTGCTAATACTAAGAGTTAGTTCGTTTACATGGGTTCGTTTCCTAAGAGTATTACAAGCTTGTTAAACATTGAAGGGTTTTAAATAAAAACGGAAACCGTATGGAAGTTTCTGTCCATTTTTAGGCGCCATTTTTGAACTCCCGTCACCAAAGTTTCTGAAAATATTGAGGAGTAGGGTAACCCATATTCTTTTACTGGAATACAGCTGAGAAATGCGAAATGATATCGAATGGGATTTAAATCTGTTCGTCAAGTCAACTGATGATAAGCTAACCTCTTTTATCTATCGTGCAAGATATACTATTACAGAAAAGAATATCCGTAATAATTGAATTTATAGTTGATTTATCACTATTGTTAGGGAAACTTGAATTAACCTGAAAATATGTTTACATTGTTGCAAAGTTATTTTATGCAACTATGCAAAGCTAAAGGAAAAGTATTTCAAAAGGAATATATCACATCGGACCAGGGCCGCATATTTTGTGGGAAAGCACACTTGGCGAAAACAATTTCAGTTCAAGAACATTATTTAGTTAATCGATCGTTGAGGAAGGAGACAAGGCAAAGTCTCTTCGAGAAACATTTGATCTCACAAAGACAGGGACATAACTATTATAACATATATTGTTCTGCGTTCTACCGATTCAGTCATCAGGAGAGCCCGTATGTAGAGGTTCGTTCCTCTTGAAAGAAGCAGTTAAATGTCTTCCTGGAATTGTATTTGACCCCCTTATAAAAGATGTGGACATTGGATACTGTTATACTAGATAAACTTAGTCTGCAAAAAACATGTGAGGATTACGGTTGGAATGCATTTGATAATAGATGTGTTTGAGCAGTACTAACCTGAAGCTGAAAATTAAACCTACAACTCTAATTAGTAATACTACTTTTATAATATCCATTAGACAATGCAATATTAGCTGTATTATTTCTGAAAGAGATGAAATTATATCACTGCTGAAGTGATTTTGGTAATTACTGTTTCATGCTAGGCATTAATGCGAAGACAAGTGGTAAGACGAACACAACGTTATTTGAACTTATCGGAGCTCTCGCCTACCAAATTTATGTTCATGTCTGACGATTGCCTCCACCATGAAACTGTGTACAATTAGACGAAATATCAGGGATCTCCAATTGAAAGCTGAAAATAAATACGTTACGCAGTGCAACGCCTAAGGAGAATACACATACCCTCTGCCACGGAAGCACACACACTCATATGTATGTATGCATGTATGTTTATGTAAGTACGTACGTATGTGTGTGTGTATGTATGTGTGCATATATATATATATATATA
>NC_068989.1:56953244-56956146 GCF_001194135.2 Octopus bimaculoides
ATATATATAAGTAGTATAACGATACATCGTGCAAATATTATCTGATATAAAACTCGATATGTGGAATGGAGTGGATACGTTTACTAACATTGACAGTCTACTTTAACTATGTATATTATGCTAGAAAACTGATTGGCTCTGCAGAGGCTTCGCTGTTACCTTTTATTTATCCACTTCTGAAGATAACGGAACGTCATCAACCGTCAAATTCATAATTCCCTAAAATTATCTTCCCTTTACTGTCCGAGTTACTTACAACTCCCGCTAGTGTCGTGCCTTTCCTTTCCAACTAAAACTCAGATTTCTGTTCATTAAGAATGCTATTGCATACGTCTCCCGCCTAAATTATAAAAGATTAGTTAAACGCATTTGGAAAGGGCTTTGACCGAACTTAATCATAAATGATTTATATTTTCTTACACATTTCATGTATCGAGCAAAAACAAGAATTAAAGCTCGAAAATTATTGTTATTTAATAGGTTATTTTCGTGTAAAGAATGAATAAATTGTGAAATCCAAGATCGAAACTGATTGATGAAGTAGAAAGGCTAGACTTTATTGTTTTTAGTTGAGATTGGAGAAGGCAATACATCAGTAGCATATTGTAAATGAAGTGTCCGTTTGACAGGCTGTAGTAATTAAGTTTTACTTTCCAACTGCGTATACAATGACGTGTCTTAATAGCTGCTAAACTCCATCTTAGTAGTGACCTCTTTTAGAATTCAACGTCATTTATCGCTACAGCTTCATTAACTGACTTAAGAATTTTTAGAGAAAAGTTAATGGTATTCTTCACATGTCCTTTTCCCTCTTTTTCTTGTATGTGCATTGTGTGTGTAAATGTATGCTTTATAACTTACTGTCAGTTGTAATTAAACTCATTTAGATTTAAACAATGTACTTTTAAATTTATGTCGTTATTGAAGCCACTCTATTTGTTTTTCTTCTCATATATTATTAAATAACGAAAAACAATGCTTTACATCGAAAAAGAAATATTTCTGTATGTACTTACAGAGTTGATATGTGATTTTAATATTTTAAGTCTAACTTCATTTATAACAATCTTCTACTATATTTTATTATGAAGAAATAAAAGGTAGTTGCATTAGAATATTTTTACTCGTCTTTTATATCTAAATACCACTTGCAAATTGTTCTATTTGAAGTAGATCATTCTATTCATTCTTTTACCAATTCTTTCTCTTGAAAAGCAGTGAAGGAGAGGCAATAAGAAAGTCTTTCCGCAATATTTGTTGGAAAACTCATTAGATTCTACTTAGAGTTGACAAGCTTCAAACGTCAAAATGTTATTTGGTCGATGTTACTGGTTCGTCGAGGCTTCAAATATTTTCTTTGCTTTTACTTATGTAATCAATCATCACTGCTTTGTTAATACTCGTGTTTACATATTGTTTTATCAAGCTGACATTTTATGTATGTGAATGCAGCTATGATAACCTCTTACATACTAACATAAATACACACACACACACACACACACACACACACACACACACACACACACACACGATAATCATGATGACTGTCCAACCGTGGCGCGGAAGACCATCATTAACCACTAACCATTGTCCATGCAAAATGCCAACAATGCCTGTTCATGGGCTTATTGCACCACCAGTTGGCTTCACCTGGATTCGCGTCTGTGGTTCTCTTGCTCGACATGGGGAGCAACGGATAGTTAACCCTCCGGCAATTGCACAGCCTAGAATTTTAGGTCCAGCAAGGATTGCACACCACCTCACAGGCCCTCTCCACTCTATGGACATGATCCAAAGATAAGCTAGGGCAAAATATCCAGTGGCGACATGGGTCGCAGGCTCAGGAATGTGGCAGCGTCATGATCTCAAGCGCAAGCAAATGATGTCCAAAATTAGGTTCAATGCCAAACCCTGCATATCTGGTTTTATATTATATTTACCCTCTCCCTAGAGACATGCTTTAACAAAAACTAAGGAGTACCTTACTGTTTTTCAGCATGCCAGAGACTGACCCAGAATTTCTGAGGGCCTGTGATGTTGCTAGATAGTCGTTGACCCTACAGTAGGCTCATCTGTCCTTTTGGCAGGTCTTGGTTTTAGTAGTGGTGGGTTTCTAGCAACACTCTGTAGCAGGCAAGCTTAGTGGAGGTGCCGGTTTAGTTGCCGGTGACCCGATCGTACAAGATTGCATGTTACTAGTAGCACTCATGAGACTTAAAACGTCACGAGACATATAAATATGTAATATATACATGGTGTCCCAAAAGTACCTGATGTATTTTAATTTTTAATAACTTCCTTAACTTTACAAATAAATGCACGAAATTTTGATACAATATAGAAGACTTAATGGAAATTAATATGTACTAGTTAAATCCTGCAACACTACTATATCACATATAAAACATGACATCGCTTAAATGGCAGCCATTTTCGGCTTCGCACACCCGTGCTCCATCCAAAACTTGCACCATAGCACCCTAAAGAGTTTCAGATCCCACTTCTTTGATTTTTCTATTGATGTTCTCCTTCAGTTGTACCAGGGTCTCCGGTTTCTTAAAGTAAACCCTCTCTTTCAGGTATCCATGATTGAGACCATTTTGTGCCCAAAATGGTGTAACTACTCATACTGCAAGAGAAACAATGCAGTTGGTACGGCAGCGCTTACGAGAGAAAATAATCTGCCGCTACGGCAATGTCCACTGGCTTTCGTGTTCCCCAGACTTGATTAGGCCGGATTTTTTCTTGTGGGGATATTGTATCAAAATTTCATGCATTTATTTGCAAAGTTAAGAAAGTTATTAAAAATTGAAACACATCAGTGACTTTTGGGACACCCTGCATATATATACATATATATACATATATACATATATATATATATATATATATATATATA
>NC_068989.1:56956548-56957964 GCF_001194135.2 Octopus bimaculoides
TATATATATATATATATATATATATATATGTATATATGTATATATATAAGGAAGAAAATGCTAAAATAATTTTATCATGAACATTTTGTAATGGTTAGTACTGGCTTCTATCTTCTCGACTTTTTCAACTAAGAGTAAAACAAAAGCGGATAATAATTAAGAAGAAAAACAATTAAATTGAAGAAAACATTAAATGAAATATTTTGTAAATATTTCTATGGTCTTCAGATAGGTATGACATTTTCCATTTTCCCCTCTGTCTGTCTGTCTGTCTCTCACTCTCTTCCCCCTCTCTCTCTTCCTTTGTGAAGGTTCGCAAAGTAGGTAGTAGCAGATCTGAAAAAATGTGTTTATGAGTGCAACGATATATTTGGTTTTGAAGTTTGATAGTTTAAGCAGCAACACCCGAAGAAGGGGAAGGCGAAGAAGAGGCGGGGAGGGGGAAGAAGAAGAAGAAGACGGGAGTGGTGTTACTCAGCTGTACTAAATATTACAAAATGTATTTCATGATAATAGCATTTTCTACCTTGTCTTATTTTCGTTATACATATGAACTCGTGCATCACTGTCACTTTTCAACGTTCTACATATATCTATATATTGTAAATGAAAGACGGAGTATGGAAGATACGAGAATTTTTATTAATCACGACAATTGTTTCGACACATCTTCGTTTATCACATATATAATGAACACTGTGAAAGTCACCGTGTTTTACCAGTAAGCTACAGGGTATAAACCATTCGTTTTATTATCTAATATGCATATACGTATGTATGTGTGTATGTATGTAAGTATATATATGTGTGTGCACGCGGCGTGTGTGTGTGTACATACATACATACATACATACATACATACATACATACATGTATGTATGTATGCATTTAATCAGACAGGACAATATTTTTTATATTAGTTACATTAAGTGACATTTATAAAATATTACTGGTTTCGATGCGTATGTCCATCTTATCAGATATTAAAAATCCCAAGACAACAATTAGGAAATTAGAATTAAAAATTTTTAAAAATTTATGCGCCCTTTTTTAAAGCCCAGCCAGGCTCATGGGTCCGATTTCCCGGTTTCTATGGCGTATGTGTTCCCCCCAGCTGGACGGGACGCCAGTCCATCGCAGCGTTACTCAAGAAACAGGAAGAAAGAGTGAGAGAAAGTTGGGGTGAAAGAGTACAACAGGGGGTCGCCACCCGTCCCCTGCCGGATCCTCGTGGAGCTTTTAGGTGTTTTCGCTCAATAAACACACACAACGCGATCCTCCGACCGAGAGTCCGCTGCTCTAACCACTGGGCCATTGCGCCTCCACGAAATAAGAATTAAAAACTAAAATTTTAAACACTTTGTTCTCTAATGCTGTGCATAGTTAAGAACATGTTTGATAAATCTCCTCTTACAT
>NC_068989.1:56959495-56964376 GCF_001194135.2 Octopus bimaculoides
TATATATATATATATATATATATATATATATATATATATATATATATATATATATATATATATATATGTGTGTGTATATATAATATATATGTGTGTGTATATATAATATATATATATGTGTATATATAATATATATATATGTGTATATATAATATATATATATGTATATATATATATATACATATCTATATATACATATCTTTTTTCACAATGTAACCTCGTGGGCATCGGTACCATTTTCCTCTTTCTCCGTTCTTCCATTCTCCGAACTTTCCATCTTTCCGACGAAGGGCTACGCCCGAAACGTCATGCACTCTCTCTTTCCTTTCCTGAGCATCCAATAACACTATCCGTATCACGTCTTCACTTTGTTGTTTTTTTGTTATTGTTTTTTTGAACTTATATATATATATATATGTATATACATAATATATATACATAATGTATGTGCATATATACAATATACATATGTATATATAATATATATATATGTATATATATATATATACATACATATATCTTATCTGTTTTTATATTTACTAATACTTTGTGGCAAAATATAGAACATTCTCGTGTTTTATAGAAATAATTAGAAGTTATCTAGTATTTGGTGTTCAGTGTAACTCATAGACTGTTTTCGTTGTTTAAAGTAATTTTGGATTGGTAACAATATTCTTCTCACCATAAGATTTCTTGAACATTTGCCAGCTTCTCCATAGACAAACAATATACTATGTGTGAAACATCAGAAAGAATTTACATTTCCGGTCAGTTTATATATATATATATATATATATATATATATATATATATATGCCGGAACACATCAATCAGTTTGTCATATACAGTATATGTATTCATGCTTCTGTACAATATAGATCTGACACTGATTTCAGCTATAGAGAAGATATTTTCCCCAGTCTTGTTCCATAAACGTTCGATTTTAAAGATAACTCGCATTAATATTTGATTAAAACAAATTATTTGGATTACAGTGAAACACATTTGACCAGATAATTGTTAAGGATAACACAGAAGTTAATCTTTAGTCACAATTTAATAATCGTGAATCCAGACATTTCCAGGAAGATATAACCATGTTGTCACGTAAAAGTTAATGGTATCAGAATTACAACACCTCTGCGATACAGAAGGGTTCCGTTCTTGAAAATCATTTGGGTAACGTCAAGTTCTATTGCATGAAACCTACTTTCTTATCAATTTCCGTGCGATATGAAAGTCAGTGAATATAGAAGTCTATAGGAAAATACATTACGCTATACGGAACTCCGCGTTACAGCAACACGTTACACAACACTTTATAACGTGAACAACGCCTCTATTTTACAGATATATCCATGAGTTATGTTGAACGAAATACATGACATAATAGGTACAACAGCCGATACGGTAATACTAATTACGTATCTTTGACTGTTTATTTGTTTCGGTCACTAGACCGTGACTACGCTGGGGCACCACCTTGAAGAACTTTAGTTGAACGAATCGACCCCAGTACTTATAATATCTTCTTAAAGCCTGGTACTTATCCTATAGGTCACTTTTGCCCAAGCACTGAGTTACGGAGACATAAACACACCAATACCGGTTGCCAAGTGATGGCGGGGGGAAAACACGAACTCAAAGACACACATTCACCATATACGACGGACTTCTTTCAGTTTCTGTTTACCAAATTCACTCACAAGACTTTGGTTTGTCCGTGGTTGTAGTTGAAGACACTTTCCAAAGGTACCACAAAGTAGAATTGAATCTGGAATCATGTGATTGGGAAGCAAACCTCTTACCACGCAGTTACAACTTCAGTTTTAATCACACAATCACACAGCCATACCTGCGCCTATATACTTATGTTTACGTTCTGAGTTCAAATTCCGCCGAGGTCGACTTTACCTTTCAACCTTTTGTGGTCGATAAAATAAATACCCGTTAAATAAAAACCTAAGACCGATGTAATCGATTTATCCTCTCCTCCAAAATTGCTGCCCTTGCGACAAAATTTGAAATCAGTATTCGTTACGTTTGTTTACGTTTTGAGTTCAAATTTATCCCGCGTCAACATTGCTTCTCACACACGAGTTCAAAAGCGAAGTGTCATTTATATACAAGTTTCAGTCAACCATAGCTCTCTCTATGAATAATAAACCTTGTGTCAATCTTTGATTGATTTACTATTTATTTTATTCTCTCGTCAAAATATAATGTGATTTCACTGCATTTAAAATTGTAAATGACATGTAATAATCATAATGGATAATCGATATTTTTTAATCAATACACGCTGGCCGTTCTTAAGAAATGTCCCTTCTCATATACTTTTCTACTATAAGCACCTGGCCTGAAATTTGGGGGGAGGGGCCAGTCGATTAGATCTACTCCAGTAAGCAACTGGTACTTAATATATCGATCCCGAAAGGATAAAAGGCAAAGTCGATCTCGGCGGAGTTTGAATTCAGAACGTAAAAACAGACGAAATACCGCTAAGCATTTCACCCGGAGTGCTATCGATGCTGCCAGCTCGCCGCATTGTCCGTTCTCATATACTGATGAATATGAATAGTTAATAATTCACACGTTATGACTCTTTCACTTTGGAAATGTGTACATAATAGAATTTTTAAAACATTCTCTGAAACAAGATGCGGTGTATGAAGAGATGTTCCATTTAGTCGGATCTATAAGTCGCTGGCATACTTTAAAAAGTGACGTCTAAAGCGAGCACTATCATCAGAAAATAGCGACAATTTTTGAACCTAAAATTTCACTCACTTTCTAATTTACAGCAGATTTGTTGCGATAAATATAGATTTAAGGTAATAAATCTTCAGTAAATATAGATTATAGGTTAAAAAAAGAAAAAATGCACATGTTTCAAGAATTAATGAAATTATTATTGGAACAATAAATATTCAGATGCTAAGCAGAAGACAATTCTAACGATCATGTCAAGGATTTTGACATGTATTCATATGATAAATTTCAGGTGTATAAGAAAAAGAGAAAAAATTCATAATTGCTGTATACTTTATATCTCTCCAAATAATTATTTTTACTGCAGGGCTCAAGCTGCTAGGATACTTCGTTAGCTTTTCTATTTCTGGTAATGATGTTAGTAAACGATTTATCAATTGCCAAGCCAAGATATCTTATTAAAACAATGAAAAAAATCATCCAAAATGAATAAATTTCATTTTGATATATTTCTTTTCGAACAACTGTTTTACATAAATTTCAAGCTTCTATATTTTCGACTTTCACTTTAACGAAAGCATATAACACAGATATTGTTCCCCAGTTTCAAAAACAGATGCCTAGCAGTTCATTTTATTGAATTACAATACTCTCTCCATATATATTTGATAAATATAAGCTTTCAAAACTCTCACCAGTTTGGTAATTCACAGAGAGAGGGAAAGAGAGTAGGAGAAAGCAGAAAATGCAGATTGTTCTTTATATAATATTCAGTAATTCTTGATGTGAAAGTTCTTGCATTACTAAAAGATTCCTTCTTTGTATCATGGAGACACATAAGTGAAGTGTATTCTCATTTTCTTTTTTTACTGATAAATAATGTTGACGATGATGGATCTTCCATTGGTTTTGACGATGAGCTTTCAGTTATTGGACCTGAGGGTATGGTTAAAAACATTAACTGAAGCTATTACACAGAGAAATTGGGAACGGGCCCTCATGAATCCAAAGCGAACATAATCTCTGACAAGTGATTATATATATATATATATATATATATATATATATATATAAGAATATCCCAACACTACCAGACTTTCAAAAATTCCAATTTAAGTCCACAGGTTTAAGTAAATATATATGGGAATTGAAATCTAGAACAAGTGAGTACACCTTTAGTTGGAGTATAATAGGTAAAGCCCACTCTTATAATACTGGGAATAAAATGTGCTTATTATAACAGAATTTATGAAACTGTTTCAGTCTAGAGACTAATTACCAAACACATACGAAGAAAGAGGGTTAAATGTAGACACCAAAGTAATTTTACTTTCAATAAAAGGAAATATTGAATCACCCTCACTTGATTCTCATCACCACATACTTTTGATTTCTACAGTATTAAAATAGATTATATAAATAATTTAATTAATTAATTAATTAATTAAATATTATGAAATATTACATTATAATAAATTATATATATCCCTCAGAATAGCTGGATAGAATATAACAATAGAAGTAGAAAATTTAGTTAAACTTTGCATAGAGGAATTACCCCCCTTAAAACTAACCACCTATAAATTCCCGTAGTACTCTGCTATATTCACTTCCTCTAATCGCCATCTTGAATGAAATCTTGTCCTATCACAAGTGGAAATGTATTTATAATTTTAAAATTTCATGATTTTATATTGGACAGTCTATATTTGACATTCTAAGTTTGATATATGTATGCTAATTTATATTTATAATTTATAATTTTTAATTTTTTAATTCTGAATTTGGTAAAGTTTATTTTCTTAATTTTTAATTTAACGCTTAATTATTATGATTTAAAATAGCTGAACAATATTATCAAAAATATACCTGAAGATGTGCTGGTAGAATTATATGATCATTACATATATTCTGATCTTTCAATACTGAAACACGTGTAGTTCCTTTATAATTATAATTTTAACATAAGTAAGGGCTAATTAAGGCAGTATATTTTATATCCTGCTATTGTACTGGTTTTATCCTCACGTATTATTTCTAAATGTACATATAAATACCAAGAATTTTCCATCATAAATACTCGTTATATTCTTTTTGCATTATCTGAAATGGAAATTCCCACAAATCTACTGATTGAAATCCCAATAACTGCACTATATATATATATAT
>NC_068989.1:56964744-56968233 GCF_001194135.2 Octopus bimaculoides
TATATAAGAGCGAGGTCGAAATTTTATATTTCTACTCCACATATTGCTTGGTGTTCATTTTGGTGCAAGAGATAAATTAACAAATTTTAAAAAGTATGTGACCATTCCTACCCCTCGCATAGCTCTCTGTAATTCTGCGTCTTGAATACTGAAAATGTAAGGAACTGTAAACTTGCTTCAATGCTATTAACTTTGCATTAGTTGAAATATTACCTATATAGCATTTTATAAATTATATGCAACCCCACCACCACCACCTGAAAAAAACCCCAGTTAGTGGAATCTTTATTGATTTATATAGTTTGTATTAATTTTTAAAGAATAAAAACAGCCTATATTCAGAAAGCACTTTCAACGTAAAAAAATGTAAATTCTTACTGACTATTATGATATGCAATTAAAAAAACAAAACTATGCACGAACCTCGAACGAAATACATGAACAGTTAACACCATAAAATAAGCATTAATAGTATTTACTATTTAATTAAAAGGCCACTGTTTTTTCCAGTCAAAGTGAGGTAAGCTTTTGTCTTGATTTCTGTACATTTAATATGAATTTGTGTCTATTTTCTTAGCCTACTCTGACTTCAGAAGCTTTTATCACTAAATTGAAAGCGTGCTCGATTTCTTAGTATTGACAAGGAAGAGGTATTGGCTATGTCAGTCAGATCTTTTCATTTATTTGTCATAACACGTGGAGGTGCATATGTCAGCCATTTCATTGAACTCCTCTAATTTCTTATGAAGACTATCTCCACTTTGCTTCATAGGTATTTTGTTTAATTTATAAGCAGATTCAATCAGTCTCTCAATTTTTAGAGTTATTCCCTCATACTCAATATAAGGAAAAGAAAATTTGTCCCATATTGCTTGCACATCTGCAGCTACACTCCGGTAGTATTCTTTGGATGTGTGTGAAGTTTTTGATATCTGTTCCTCACGTTTTCTTATGTATAAATAAGGTCGGAATACATCAGTCTTTGATGGAGTCATTGCTGTAGGAAATTCTGCAGGAAATCCAAATGCTGAATTACGGCTTTTACTTCTAGTTGCCATTATATAATTTTATATACTTAAATGATTACAGTTTAAATCTATGCAGGTATTTTTGTAAACTTATAATACAATTTAGCTCTGAAATAATGTGAAAAACAAAAGAAAACCATTTAACAAATGTATACATTTTCTAAAAAAATTAATTCATTTAACACATATTGAAAAGTTATAATTTTACCGTGTTGGAGGGATACCTACCAACCAATTGTCTTATATATCAATATTTTTGCTATCTTTACTCATCAGATGTTCTAAACAAGGTTTCTACAGTGAAATATGATCAAATGTTTCATATCCTTAAACAATTTAGTATATATGTGTTAGATATCATATGATTAATATAAAAAGTTAGTGTATTTAATTGTGGTAGGTGTGTGCGAAGGGTACGGGGGGTCACATAACCGTAATTTTCATATATTTTATTTAAAATACTATATATATATATTCATAATTATATAATCCAAGTTGTTCTTTAGAGATTGGTACATTGCCACTTTTTTTAATTACATTCCCGAAATCTCTTCCATTGGTTAAATAACGCGAGATCTTCAAAGTTCTCAATAATCTGTTAATATCGTTTCTCATATGATTCTATACGGCGTGAATGTGTTACTCTTTATCGGTTAAACTCTGTGTTGTTCTGCGATTTTATTCGCGTAGTTATTAGTGATTATGGTTTATTTAATGTAGTTATTTCCTTATATTATGGTGCAATATAATATAGTCTTCAGATGTCGGTAATGATGAAACGACTGAAATTTAATATTTATCAGAAAACTCACAATATTTGTCTATCTAAATACCGCTATGAATTTTTTTTTTTATGTAGCGACCGAGTTGATATGTTTATTGGTTTTCATTAAGAAAGTTTATACTTGTACTTTTGTACCTAATTGATAAGAACATTTTTCAGCGTAGTTATATTCAATATCTTGCCTTTATTTACTCAAACAACTAATTGCCGTCGGTGTTTCAGATTTAAATTGGTTATCTTTTTAATATTTGTTCCCAATAGAAACTGATAAACGTGTGTCTGAGAGAGAGAAAGAGAGAGGAAGAGGTGTACAAACACGCGCATAAAATATGTCTGTCTGTTTATCTACAAAAATATATAATATATATAATATATATAATATATATATCAAGTAATATCTATATGCGTGAATATATATATATATATAATTATATATATGTATATATATATGTGTGTGTGTGCGTGCGTGCATTAATATATGCACTCTAATATAAAGCAGTGAGAATGAATGCTCAATACCGTATTGGTGGATAAATATTCTTTATTTGTGGGTTAACCAGACTACCATTGGTTTCACGCATAAGAAATCTCTTTGCATGAAACCATTTGTAGCCTTATTCACCCACAGATAATAATAATAATAATGATAATAATAATGATAACAAGAACATTCAGAGAGCGCAAACCTCCGCCAAGGCAACACCAACGTCCTCTCAACGATTAGCCGGAGATGATTTTTAAAATGAGAATATCTGAAATAAATTCGACTACACTCACAAACGAGAATACTAAAAATGAATCCGACCGCTCTCAATAATTAAGTAAAAAATACCGGAAAAATAATCCAGAATCCTTGTCCGGTACCTGATCGATCCCAATGGTAGTCATAGAATGTGAAGGTGGGTGTGCAGGCCATGTTTGTAATGCTGTGTGTGTGTCGTCTGCAGTTTGGAATAGTGACAGTTTTCTCTATGAAGGCCTTTATTAGTCTATCCACTGATATAGTGTCTTTACGACTATTAAGGTCTATAGTGAAAAATTAATCCGTGCGTGTAAGAAAACGGAAAGGATCTGCATACCTGCATACGGTGCTGTTAACGGAGGTTTAACAACATCGTTGCGCACAAAAAACGTGAGTCCAAGAAGTAAAGCTTCCCTCAAGGCAGAATTAAAAATGCAATTGTCAAGTAGGTAAGAGGCATTAAACAAGAGCGATATATTCAAAATTGGTAAAAGTAAAAATTGGATAAATTAAATTTATTATTGTTACTGAATATACTATTTAACTTCTGAACGGTTTTGCAGCCGTTTTTTTTATGTAGTTTGATTTCTTTATCCATCAGTTTCTACTAAGATAGAGATGCAAGTAGAATTAATAATAGAGAAAATAAAACTTTGGAAACAGCAACGCCGCCATAAATTACGTGGAAATAATGAGTGTGATTTCCAGGGAGATAATCTGAGAAAGACTTGAAAGTCAACGTAAGATCGTAATACGTCATGTAAAGTAAAGTAAATAGAACAAATAATCCAAAATCCTTGTCCGGTACCGATCCCAAAATCTTATCAGTTCCTTCCAGTCACGAGGCCAAACATCCCTGAAAGTTTCATCCGAATCCATCCAGCGGTTCTTGAGATATCTTGTCCGCGGACAAACAAACAAACATGACTGAAAAC
>NC_068989.1:56968521-56975238 GCF_001194135.2 Octopus bimaculoides
ATATCAGACAATTTGGCGTCTTCTTCTAACATATTAGGAATCCACCTTGGTGGTTATTCCTCTTATATATATATATATATATATATATATATATATATATATGTGTGTTGCTCCAGCATGGCCGCAGCCAAATGACTGAAACAAGTAAAAGAATATATATAGAGTAAAGTGTATATGCCAACTTAAAGTGGCAGTCCTGATTAGGACGGTGTTACTACCTTTTTTAGCCCCAGGTAAACATCTTTTCCAGCTGGCTATCGACGCACAACTCCGTCCTTATATGACATAAAGTATATATAAATATATATAAATTTATTTGTTGGTTTGTTTCATATATTCCTGCGTGTAAAACACCCAAACAATCACTAACACAGATTTCACAAAGCCTGATCCATTGGAGATCTACTTCTCAGCGAACACCATTATTAATCTGTAAAGTGATGAATGGACAGGCTCGTTAAAGCATATGGCATAAAGTGTTCTGGATTTCTGTATTTCGAGTTCAAACCCAGCTCAGGTTAACTTTGCTGTTCTTTTCGGAGTCGATGGAATATGGGATCAATTTAAGGCCATGGATTGACGTAATCATTAACATATCGGACAAAATCCCTTACAGTGTTTACTCAGACATCTTTGTATTCATAATTCTTTGATGGTAGTTATAACCCGTCAACCGGATTGATACTACCGCCAAGTTCTTGAGCGCTTTTAGCGGAATTCGGGCTAGGTATCCGGTTTCGGGGATGACAACTCCACTTTAATATCAGAGATCCTGAAAAATGAGGGGACATGACCGTTGTCCTTTCATACCTCAGACAACTCTAAATATACATTCCCTTCATATGTTGAATAGTTTCGTTCAATGGTGCAGAGTAAAATGTGCTGCAGAAATAAATAAAAATGAAAGTTACTATTATATGAAGGCATGTGGTGAAAGGCATTTTTTTCCACAGTGTATTTACTTTTGTAAGCGGAACAGTTTTAACTAGACATATAAAAAAATCATGCTTTAATATGTTCATTGATATTAATTTTTTCAATAAATCATTTTTGCTTAAACTTAAATTAAAATGATAACTATATTACATTAACTATATTTATTTAACCACAAAAAATCTAAGCAGTATAAAAGACAACGAAAAGCTCAAGTTTTCTTAACCACGGTACAGGGATTGAAAATGTCAGAGCAGTACAATGTTTAAAAATGTAAGATCTTGGATGACAACGGAATAATTTCAAAGTCAATTTTTTGCAGAGCAAAGAGCAAACATAATTCAATTAACCTTTTACCGTCCAATGTTCCCATAATGGGAACAAATTTTAAAATTGCATTACAAATGCACTAATAATTAATATTATGATTTCACTGCGTAATTACGTTCACTTAACCACCATCTAATATCTACTGAAACTACAGCAACTATTTGTAAAGATTTCTTCATGTAAACCAGCTATATAATTTATATTTGGGAACATTGTAAAACCTAAGAAAATGATATTTTTCGTGCAAATTTGGTACAAAGAATTAATATTGAATGGGAAAAAGCAATATATTAAAAAATTACGATCTTTTTTCATTGCAACTATAAGCTGCCTCTAGAGGGTTAATTACCCACTAAATAACCAATTTTCGTTAATCTGTGCAACTGTTAGCGATTAGGCATTAAAAGGGAAATGATTAGGAATCTAAAAAGGAAAAGCCAGTGTTTAAAGCATTTCAAAGTTACTATATCCATAAACATCAAGCTAAAACTGGCTATTGACCTTAGCGCTAAACCTATTTATCCCATTATATCTTTTATTACTTAGAAGGTCAATTGATTTGAGTTTTATAGGATCTGGATGGACTGAATCGTTTAGTATATAACTATCTCAGTAGTATTGTTTACGAAGAATAGAACTATATCTGTAACTCTGGAAAAATGTTGTTCATACATCCATAACAACAACGCATCATCTATCACTCCCACTACGACAATGACAACGACAACGATCGCCAAGGCCGCCACCACCACCACCAACAACTACACCATCACCACCACCACTACTACTACTACTACTACTACTACTACTGCTACTGCTGCTGCTGCTGCTAGTGCTATTGCTACTACCACCATCGCAGCATACCAAATCTCAAGTACATGACAAGCAACACGTACACTGTATCAACCATGATACAGTGAGTGACTCTCTAGACGGTTGCCTCACCAATTAGAATCTGTGCCCAATCTCCGTCAAACCACTCCTTACCACCTTAAAAAAAAAGAAAGGATACAGTGCACAAAGTAGTCTCTGTGCATTGTCCAAGAGAAAAAGATGGCATGAGTGGTCATTATGATACAGAATATTTTTGATCAGAAGTCTACATGGTCAGGACTAATATAATATAAACATTAATAGCTAAACGTATGTGTGTGAGTATGCATATACATCAACTATCTCAGCTGAATTATAATACCTTAGCAAGACATACTTCAGCAAGTAAGTCTCTATTTAGGCGTTGGAACTGCAAGAAATATCGATCAAATATCCCTCAAACCATACTCATGAAAGGAAGGGCACACTGAATATTTATTTCCATTTAAATGTGAATGTTCTGTTAGAACAAACAATACTGTGGTAGATGCCATGAGAGAAACTCTCACATTGGCTTTTGGCGTAAAATGCATTCTTGTTTATATCGCTTGTGGTGAGATAAATCACCCACGTTTAAGTGGGAATAAATATTATCTCCCAGTATTAAGTTTGCCTCTGTCGCCAATATACACTGAATAATGTAGACCGTGTTACACTATGTCTAAAAATAAAACAAAACATTCTTTTATGGAAAGGATTTCTTTGATCATACGTGAAAATCAAGGACAAGGACGACATGATATCAAACAGAAGCACTGTCAATAGTAACCACAAGAACAAGATTAAGAACAAAAGCAACAACAGCAACGTTACCTTAATATTCCTACTGACCTCCATTGATGAGAGAGTGTAATGCATCCCCGAATAAAACTTATATCCTAATATAAAATTCTACTATGCATCCTAGTTTAAAACTAGGTAACACAAGTGATATAATTGCATCAAAATAAACTGCTCTGCAACGGTACATTTATGTGAAGGTCGTGGGTTCTATTCCTGGCGGTGCGTTGTGTCCCTGAGCTAGACATTTTATTTTTCACATTGCTCCAGTTCACTCAGCTGTCAAAATGAGTTGTACCTGTGATTCAATGGGTCGGCCTTGTCACATCCTGTATCACGCTATATATCCCTGAGAACTACGTTAAGAGTGCGCGTGCTTGTGGAGTTCTCAGACACTTCCTCGTTAATTTCACAAGGAGGCTGTTCTGCTGATCGGATGAGCTGGAACACACACACACACACACACACACGCACGCACACGCGCACGCGCACAGAGAGAGAGTTTTTTTTCTTTTATGCATCATAGTAAGAATCCGCGTCCTGACCTGAGGCGATTACTGACATTTTGAAGTTTTATGTTAGCCTGCATCAGCAATCATAACTAGTAGCCCATAGTCCACTAGTGACTAATAATAAAAGTATCACCTGCCACATATTACCTTGGTATGATCATTAAATTGTATCCGGTAGTGGGATCCTGGTTCGAGAGTTCCAGGGTTTTGAGGAGTGTGGAACCACCCCTTAACCATTATTGTTCCCAGGTCTACTTTGACCCGGAGTAGTAGTATTTATTGGGGTGCTAGCTATGGGTTACACAGCTTGTAGCCACTCTAAGCAGGGTACGGTGAAATCGTATGATAGATGTGAACTATTTCAGCAAATGAACTTATTAAATCAATGGCGAATATCACTAGATGTTGAGCGGAATAGCACTCTGCAAATTGTCAACGGCCAGGATCAAACCGTTCAGATTGTGCAATAATGGTACCTTCTGTAGTCGCCGCGGCGTACGGACATGAGATATTTCAGTTAGCCAAGGGCCAATCTGACTAAAACACAGGCCAGATATTATGCCTCATCACTTAATCTGGACGTCTGGCACGAAAGAGTTATAATGGTCCGCGTTCGACTAGGATGAATGGATGGAAACAAAGTCAGTCAGTATATTCATATATTTGCATATTGTAGATATTTTCCATTAGGTTATGTCGCTGACTTTTTACATTAAACTTGTTCCGGTTAATTTTTGGATGAATTTCATTATGCTGTCCATGAAAATATTCAGTAAATCAAAGTTATTCTTTCATTTGTTTCAGTCATTTGACTGCAGCCATGCTGGAGAACTGCCTTTAGTCGAACAAATCGTCCCCAGGACTTATTCTTTGTAAGCTTAGTACTTATTCTATCGGTTTTTTTTGCCGAGCCGCTAAGTTACCGGGACGTAAACACACCAACATCGGTTGTCAAGCGATGGTTGGTGGGGGGGACAAACACAGACACACAAACATATACATATACAGGGGTTGGAAAAGTTAATGGGAACACCTAGCATTATAGCATCATAATTTTGAATTATCTATAAAACCATCAAAAGCTTGTTTACTTTTATGCTTTTCGATTTATTATTAGCGTTTCTTAATATGTTTTACTAAAATTGCTGTTTCTTTTCAGACATCATCAGAAAAAGGTAATTAAAATTTATTAAAATGACAGATCTATCGAACTTTCAAAGAGGTCAAATTGTTGGTGCTCGTATGACAGGTGCTAGCGTAACGAAAAACAGCTGAAATATTTGGTGTATCAAGAAGTACTGTCTCCAAAGTAATGACAGCCTTTGAGAAGGAGGGAAAAAACTCCTCGTCGAAACAAAATTCAGGAAGAAAACCAAAAATGTCAGAGAGGGACCGTCGGACTCTTACGTGAGTTGTTAGAAACGATCACAGCTCCCAAAATTGCTGCAGAGCTTAATGACCACCTCGAGAACCCAATTTCTACAAAAACTGTTTACCAGAAGCTGCACAAAGCCCGATTTCATGGGAGGGTTGCAATCAGAAGACCACTACTTTCAAAAACAAACGTTGCAAAGCGTTTAGAGTGGAATGAAAACCGACAGAATTAGTCTCTAGAGCAGTGGAAGAATGTTATTTTCTCGGACGAGTCATTCTTTACCTTATTTCTGACCACCGGCCGAGTGTACGTGTGGAGACAGCCAAAAGAAACATTTGACCCAGACTGTTTTCTTCCAACTATTAAACATGGAGGAGGATCTGTGACGATTTGAGGGTTGCTATATCTTGGAAATGCACCGGCCCACTGGTTTCCCTTCATGGCAGAATTAATAGTCAAGACTAAGCATTTTATCTGATCAAATTCATCCTATGGTCGCGGAACTGTTTCCGGAGGGAAACGCAATCGTTCAGGATGATAATGCACCAATTCACACAGGTAAAGTTGTTACTGAATAGCACGAGGAACATTCTAGTGAAGTTGGACATCTTATCTGGCCACCTCAGTCCCTAGATCTCAATATTATTGGACAGTTATGGTGCACTTTAGAAAAACAAGTAAGGCGTCAATATCCTCCACTATCATCACTACAAGAACTGGAGATTGTTTTAGCTGAAGAATGGACAAAAATTCCTTTGGAAACAATTCAAACTTTGTACGAGCCCATACCTTGTAGAATTCAAGCTGTAATTACTGCCAAAAGCGGTCCTACCAGATATTAAAATTAATTTGTTTGAAATTTTAATGTGTTTCCATTATTTTGTCGAAGCTCTGTGTGTGTGTGTGTATATATATATATATATATATATATATATATATATACGACGGGCTTCCTTCAGTTTCCGTCTACCAAATTCACTCACAAAGTTTTGGTCAGCCCGAGGATATAGTAGAAGACACTTGCCCAAGGTACTACGCAGTGACACTGAACCCGGAACCGTGTGGTTGGTAAACAAGCTACTTACCACACAGTCACATGCTGTCCATGGAAATATTCAGTAAATCAAAGTTATATATAATAAACTTTTGAGAAAATCTGGAATGTATACCCATTAAACCCTCTATGCATCCATCCATCTACGTGTTCAAACAAGAAATGTATACAGTATAATAGAGTCGATAGTCTTTTGTTGTCAACTGATAAAAACTGAAACTACCTCTAAAAATAGATATTTCTCATTTGTGAAAATTAAATTGACTATAAATTCAACGGACATATTAATAGCTGGGACAGACATTTACTGATGAGAAAAGAAGTTTGAAAGATAAAAGACATCTTTTCGAGCGAATCTTGTGATATATTGAAATATCCTGAAGCTATCGTAATATGTGAAATATTTAATAATTTCCAGGTTTTATTACAGCGGTGTAGCTATCTATAATCTACATAAGCAGCTACTTTCGCTGACATATAATATTTCTATATAGCTGTACATGGAAATAATAACGTGTCTTTTTCAGTTTTGATACAATTTGGCAGATTCGAACGTGACCACCTGGTCGCTTTGTTCTCGTCATAGGAAAGCACTGCCTCTCCTTTAGAAGATGTGTGCTCACAATACACGTAATACACGTGTGTATATATATTCTTTTATTCTTTCACTTGTTTCAGTCATTTGACTGAGGCCATGCAGGAGCGCCGAACAAATCGACCCCAGGACTTATTCTTTGTAAGCCTAGTACTTATTCTGTCGGTCTCTTTTGCGAACAGCTAAGTTACGAGGATGTAAGCAAACCAGCATCGGTTGTCAAGCGATGGAAGGAGGGACAAACACACACACACACACACACACA
>NC_068989.1:56975754-56977784 GCF_001194135.2 Octopus bimaculoides
GTATATATATATATATATATATATATATATATATTTGAAATTTACAGAAAAGTAAAAGATGAAGACAGGTGTATGAACAACAAGTAGGTGTATTAGTTTGACGTTAGGGAAAGTGAGAAAGTCTTTTGCGTTTCGAACCTACGCTCTTCAACAGAAGAAAATTAGGAGAGATAGAATAAAAGAACTTGTGATCACTAGATCAGCCATGGTCAAAAGTGAACATTTGGAGTTTATTTCTTTGTTGTCAAATGGTTTTGAAGCCTTCATCTGCTTTTCTCAGGAGGAAATCTATCTTAATCTGTTTGAGTCTCCTTGATAAATTTTCTTGGAAAGCGTTTGGAACATTTATTTTCTTCCATGCAAAGTGAATTCTTGTTGAGAGCACAAGAAGGACTATGAACCAATTGGATTTTAACAATAATAAAGTGTTCCTTTCTATCCTATAATGGTCTGGAAGATTCGCAAACATGGAATAGATTTGCTAGGGCAAATGTTATTTGTTAGCTGATGAAAATCTACGCGCGTGAAAATCCCACTTTAACGTGGCATTAATTATGGAAGAACTCAAAATCTGACTTTCCACTTAAACAAATTAAAATTGGGTATGTCAGTTTCAGTAAACAGCACAATCATCAAGTTTTATTTCTAAAACTGTTACTCAAAAACTTGATTTCTAGAGGGAGAGAGTAAAAGTAAGAGACGTTGGGAAGTGAAAGAGATGTTGACAGGAAGAGGAGTGACAGAAATAGAGTTGAAATAACTGTGACAAAAGGGAAGGAAAGAAAAAAAGGGAGAGAGAAAGAAAAAAAGAGAGAGAGGGGGGGGGAAGCTACAAGGATTTGATAAAAGTGGAGTTTGTATAAAGATGAAATATAGAAATATAAAAGGGAGAGAGAGAGAGGGGGAAGGAGAGAACGAAAGGCAGTGAGAAACATGGAGAGAAATGAGAAAGAATGGTAGCAGTAAAGCTTTCACTGAGAAGCAAGAAGAGATAGTAAAGTAAAACAAAGTTTTAGCCCTATGGCGTCGGTGGAAAATTAACGATAGCTACGTACAGAAGAAAGAGAGGAAGGCGGAGATAGATATACACATAAACACGTCCGATTTTTCAAATTCTCTTGATGTTGCAGTATTTCTCCTTTGTTTGTTTGTTTCTTTCTTTCTTTCACACATTCAAACAGATACATCGGTATACCCACTCACTCACACACACGGCTAAACACAATCACACACACAGACAATCTTTTACCGAAACTAGCTTTCATGTCATACGTGTTGCAAAGAGTCATTCCATATTTAAAGAACAAAGAAAATTATAACAACAATAATCTTAATAATCTTACCTAAACATTAAATTTTATCTCTCAAGGGAAGGTTAGCAGCAAGAAAGTTGATGCTATATTTAAACTCAACGTAAAAAGTATCACGGAAACAAATGTGTTCAAATGAGAAGACAGTTACAACATATTTAAATACGATTCATGCGAAACGTTCTAACATCGTTTGTTACTAGAAAACAATTTCTAGTTGAGATTATCAGAAAAATAAATTCAATTCATTACAAATTTAAATCTAATTTGACAGAAGTTTCAAACTAATGTCAGTCAATCCGATTCCAAACTAAAGCTGGAGCGTTGATTAAATAATTAGAAATAGATGTTACTTAAATTGAATTCGTTGGAGAATGGAGAATCTTCGGTTTCTTTATACATACAAAACTGAGATCTAATAAGAAACATTTGAAGTATTAGTATTTTAATTCAGAAAGAAGTATAGAATATCAGGTATGTACAATATCATTCTTAAGGGCAAATGACCTCGGTGATTGCTAGGATCAATAGAGGGTCTATACTATTAAAGTATGTTTCTTTACATTTGGAGTTCAAATCACACTCAGGTTAACTATTCTTTCTTAATCTCTCCAGATTTGTCAAAATACCAGACAAGTATTAGGAATGATATAATCGAGTATTCCTGCCCAAATATTGTATATTTTGAACAAGTATCAGGAATCAATATATATATATATA
>NC_068989.1:56978344-56979273 GCF_001194135.2 Octopus bimaculoides
ACGTTGGCTGTCCCCATGGTCTTTCTATTTGTGAACCCGAGGGAAGGACGAAGAATGTTGTCTACCAAGAAGCACTCCAATGATAACAACGACAACTTCAACTGTTCCAATTTCAACTCCGCAATTTTTTCATCGTCCTGCCAGTCCACGTAAGTCCACTCTTGCTTTGCTCTCCTTACTATCTCACCATGACATTCTTTTTTTTCTACCAAGATCCGTCGCCCAAACACCACTTCGTATCCACTTCTTCCTCTTTTTTATGTCTTCGTTTCTCTCTTCGTGTCGTTCTCTGACCAGGTGAAACCGGGCTTAACTGCTAGTCAAACTATAAAAGCACTCAGAGAGCGCAGACCTCCACCAAACCAGCAGGAGCAGCACTACGATGACAACGACCACCACTACCACCCTATCACAATCACCACCATAACTATCCTACCACGGTCACCACCACTACAACCACCAACATCATCAGCAGTATTGTCATTGCTTCCACTTCAACCACATACACCGCCATCAACGTTATCATGATGGTTACATTGACAGTCACTTTCCACGCCACAACCAGTATAACCACTACAATATCACCATCACACAACTAACACTATCATCAACACCACTATTAACACCATCCCCTCAGCATCACACCACACCTGTCGCCGTTATAACCACCGGTACTATTTTCTCCTCCTCCCATACTTATCTTGACCGTCGTCATCATCAACACTCTCTGCTTTCACCACAATCACCGTCAAAACTACGATCACCACAATCAGTTTCTTTACACAGTTGAAAATCCGTTATCTGATACTCATGTGACCGAGATTGTTGCAGATTTTTTTTCTAATTTCGGAGTGCTTTATTAAAAAAAAATTGCATCTACAAAATGGAACAGTTTGAGGATAGAAATCAAGTCTAAACACAATAGCTTA
>NC_068989.1:56979373-56981980 GCF_001194135.2 Octopus bimaculoides
ATACGTATATTTATACATTCATATCTACATACATTACGTAAGTACGTACATACATACTTACATACGTACATACATACATATATATCAGTGGC
The DNA here is from genome assembly GCF_001194135.2 of Octopus bimaculoides. Classification (NCBI taxonomy): domain Eukaryota; kingdom Metazoa; phylum Mollusca; class Cephalopoda; order Octopoda; family Octopodidae; genus Octopus; species Octopus bimaculoides. The sequence continues at coordinate 56,979,466 of NC_068989.1, forward strand.
GTGCAGTCTCAGCCATGCAAGCTATGCGCCGCATGATCTGTTATATAATCGGAAAATTAGATAAAATAGTTACTTTCTTGCAAAAAATAATCCGTCCAGTTTTGGAAATAATCTCTCCCCTTCCCCTCTCTCAGTGGCTAGTAAAAGCTTTGAGAATCCAGCATATAGACACTGCCTAACTCCCTATCTATGTTAGTTTGTCCTTCCTTCCTTCTCCTCTCTCTCTCTCTTAGTAACCTGTCAAAAGATATGCTAAGACCGATCTCCCGTTCCCCTCTCTCAGTGACTAGTAAAAGCTTTGAGAAGGGTATGCAATGAGAATCCAGCATATAGACACTCCTAACTCCCTATCTATGTTAGTTTGTCCTTCCTTCCTTCCTCCTCTCTCTCTCTCACACACACTCTCTCTCTCTCTCTCTCTCTCTCTCTCTCTCTCTCTCTCTTAGTGACCTGTCAAAAGATATGCTAAGACCATAGCATATATATTTTGTACCTCTCTCTGTCAGTGATTCCACAAATTTATCATAGGAAGTAATGCTTTCTGATAATAGCATGACCCCCACCTCTCAATCTCTTAACCCTAACCCTAACCCTTAAACCTGACTCCTAACCCTAACCCTAACCCTAACCCTAACCCTAACCCTAACACTTAACCCTAACCCTAAACCTAACCCTAACACTTAACCCTAACCCTTACCCTAACCGTTAACCCTAACCCTAACCCTAACCCTAGAACCCTATTCCTAACGGTAGCCCTATAACCCTAACACTATAACCCTAACCCTAACCCTATAACCCTAACCCTAGACCTAACCCCAACCTAAACCCTAACCCTATAACCCTAACGCTAACCCTAACCCTAACCCTAACACTTAACCCTAGCCCTAACCCTAACACTTAACCCTAACCCTAACCCTAGCCCTAATCCTATCCCTAACCCTTAAACCTAACTCCTGACCCTAACCCTTATCCTAACCCTAACCCTAACCCTAACCCTTAACCCTTAACCCTTAACCTTAACCCTAACCCTAACCTTATATCCCTATAACCCTAACCATAACCCTAACACTATCCGTAACCCTATAACCCTAACCCTAACCCTATAACCCAAATCCTAACCCTATAACCCTAACCCTAGCCTTAACCCTAAACCTATAACCCTAGCCCTAACCCTAACTCTAACCCTAACCCTATAGCCCTAACGCTAGCCCTAACACTAACCATAACCCTATAACCCTAACCCTAACCTTAACCCTAACCCTAGCCCTAACCCTAACCCCCTAACCCTAACCCTATAACCCTAACCCTAACACTAGACCTAACACTTAACCTTAACCCTAAACCTAACCCTAACGCTAACCCTAACCCTATAACACTAACCCTAACCCTAAACATAACCCTAACCCTAACCCTATAACCTTAACACTATAACCCTAACCCTATAACCCTAACCCTAACGCTAACCATACCCCTAACCCTATAACCCTAACACTTAACCCTAACCCTATAACCCTATAACCTTAACCCTAACCCTAAACCTATAACCCTAACCCTAACTCTAACCCTAACCCTATGACCCTAACCCTAACCCTTACCCTAACCCTATAACCCTAACCCTAACGCTAACCATAACCCTATAACCCTAACCCTAACCCTAACCCTATGACCCTAACCCTATAACCTTAACCCTAACCCTAACCGTAACCTTAACCCTAACACTTAACCCTAACCCTATAACCTATAACCCTCTAACCCTAACCCTCTAACCCTAACTCTAACCCTAGCCCTATGACCCTAACCCTAACCCTAACGCTAACCCTAAACTTATAAACCCTAACCCTATAACCCTAACCCTAGCCTTAGCCCTAACCATAACCCTAATCCTAAACATAATCCTAACCCTAACCCTAAATCTCAACCTTAAACTTACCCTAACATTAACCCTAAATCTAAACATTAAACTTACCCTAACCCTATCCCTAACCGTAACCCTAACCCTAAACCTAACCCTAACCCTAACCCTAACCGTCACCATAAACCTAACCCTAAACCTTACACTAACGATAACCCTAACCCAAACCCTAATCCTAACCCTAAACCTAACCCTAACCCTAACCCTAACACTAACCCTAACCATAAACCTAACCCTATACCTAACCCTAAACATAACCCTAACCCTAAACCCAACCATATCCCTAGCCCTTACCCTAACGTTAAACCTAACCCTATCCCTAACCCTAAACCTAACCCTAACCATAATCCTAAACCTAACTCAAACTTTAAACCTAACCCTAGCCCTAACCCTAAACCTAACCCTAACACTAACCCTGACCCTAAACCTACCCCTGACACTAACCCTAACCCTAACGCTAACCATATATATTTACGTATGTATGTATGTATGTATGTATGTATGTATGTATGTATGCACGTATGTTGTATGTATGTACGTACATAATGTATGTATTTATGTATGCATTTATGTACGTATGTGCGTATGTAAGTACGTACGTAA
>NC_068989.1:56987330-56988481 GCF_001194135.2 Octopus bimaculoides
CAGAAGAGAATATGACCAAAAACTGCGTGTACTCCATCCCATGCAGCTGTGGTAGGTTATACAAAGGCGAAACATGTCGCCCCCTCAAAATACGGGTAGAAGAACATCGCAAAGCTGTGACACGAGGAGATATCGATAAATCGGGTATAGCTGATCATGTATGGAAAAATGGAAACCACCTCCCCCTGTGGGATGAAGTTAAAATAATAGACAGGGAACAACACTGGAAAATACGAAAACTAAAAGAAGCAGCACATATGCTAGGACACAACAACCTCCTAAGCAGACCGAGTGCAGATATGAAAAACGGTTGTTTTAGCCTAGCGGTGTTGTAGTTAGCATCAGGAGTAATGCCTGAATAACATACATTTCTATAGAGTCATATCTTCCAGAGATCTGCTATGTTATTCTACACTACACACACGTTGTCTCATACTCTTGAGACTTTGTATGTATTTAGGTTGTCGTGAGTAAAAGTGTCGTAAAATCTTCGACCATGTTTTCTATAGAAAAAATTACTACCAAAATTGACTGAGTATTAGTTTCATCTATAGCTCCTCCCTTGGATTAAAGTTTTTAGCTAAACTATTCTATCACAGCATGTATCAACGGACTCCCGCTATGACCTCCATTCTATTAACTCGGGTTAATAGAATGGGTTACTCGATGTTGCCTCAAACTAATCATACTAATACACATGATTCTACTCCTCACTTCTATGCAAACATCGTCCAGACTAAATTTCTCCTTCCGAATTCGCTCTACTTCCATACTCTTTGACTGTTAGACTTTGAAAATAATGTCATCTTCGCCTCAAGCTAAATGAGCTAAAACGTTTATAGTCTTTACAAATGATAGGTCACAAATTCTTATTACTATATTTCATTCTTTTTTCGTTTACTTGTTTCAGTCATTTAACTGCGGCCATACTTGAGCACCGCCTTGCAAAACTTCTAGTGAAATGAATCGACCCAAGGACTTATCCTTTAAACCTAGTACTTATTCCGTCGAGCTTTTGCCTAACTGCTAAGTTACAGGGACGTAAACACACCAACACCGCTTATCAAGGGTGTTGGGGGGACAAACGCAGACACACCCACGTAGATACATGCATATATATATATATATATATATATATATATATATATATA
>NC_068989.1:56988491-56993466 GCF_001194135.2 Octopus bimaculoides
AAATTAAATGAAATGTTTTAAAAAATAGTTCCATATTTTTCAAATACAAGGGACATTTTCTTTTATTTCTGTCTATCTGTCTCTCTCTCCCTTTTACTCTTGCAAGGCTTAGTAGTACGTAGTAGGTAGTAGCAGTCCTAAAAGAATATTACCTACTACCTACTAGCTTCACGAGAATAAAAGAGAGAGACAGACAAACAGACAGACAGACAGATAGACAGACAAACAAACAGAGAGAAAAAGGAAAATGTCCCTTGTATTTGAAAACTGGAGATATTTTTAAAAACATTTCATTTAATTTTTCCACAATTTAATTGTTTTTCATGTTTTACTCTAAGTTGAAAAAGTCGCAGAAACTGAAACTGGTACCAAAATGTTCTTCATGTTAAGATTATTTTAGCATTTTCTACTTTGTCTTATTTTCCTTATACATTATCAACTCGTGCATTCCTTTTCAACCTTCTACACACACACACACACACACATATATATATATATATATATACGATGGGCTTCTTTCAGTTTCCGTCTACCAAATCCACTCACAAGGCTTTGGTCGGCCCGTGACTATAGTAGAAGACAATTGCCCAAGGTGCCACGCAGTGAGACTGAACCCGGAACAGTATGGCTGGAAGGCAAGCTTTTTATCACACAGCCACACCTGATAAATAAAACAAACAACTTCAGAGTATATTTCAACCACAAACAAAACCCTCTCACTTTTCTCCGAATAGACGCGCTGGGCCTCTCTCATTCTTTATATTAGGAACATTTATTCAAACTATCCCACTCCCGCTTGGGTTATCTGTGGGCGACGCAGACCCTGACAGATTTCCACTTATTCTGGATTTTACCTATTTCTGAAAAGACTAGACTTGCTCTTTGAAGTGTTAGAGGCTGCTAACTTTTACACAAATGTATTCCAGATTGCTTAAGAAGCCGTTTGAGAGATAGGCCAGCTTTTGCTCACCGATGCACTTAATCATGTACCTCACTTCGCTCTTGGGAATCGAAATTACAACAGTTTTTGCTCTTCTGAACGAACAAATTAAATGTTACAGTGGCCCAAGCTCATCAGTTTGATCCGTTTCACCTTCCTCCATCATCCTGAGTATCATCCTCCATCATCCTGAGTATCATCCTCCATCATCTCACTCCTACATACACATACAAATACAAATCCTTTGATCGAAACTTTTATCCACAAAATAGCAGCCCTCTTGGAATCACCCGCTTTTTCTCACACTTTCTCTGCCGTCTGAAAATTCGTCTGAATCAACCGCACTGGTGTATGAGAGTCTGTAAAATTGACGGATACGTCCTTTATTCTCTCAGGGAAATATTTTAAAGAATTAGTCATATAAAAAAAACTGATATATTTTCGAAAGCTATCAAGTATACGGTCATGTTGGTGTATCATTTTACTGGGAAACCTATTCCATAGAATAGACAGTTGTTGACAAGTTTTGTTTTCTTAGAGCTTTCTTTTGAAATCATGTGAACATTGATTTCCTTCACTAAGATTCTTATTTTTCCAGAGTGGGATGGGGAACTACAGAAAGAACAGATTTAATGGACGGACTGATGGTGCGTTGCTGCACGGAAGAAAATGGTTAAACAAAAAATTATTAAAGAACTATAAAATCTAATTCAATATTAGATCTTACATAGCTACAATGATTAAATAAATAACATGGTCTCAGCTGGAGCGATTTCGATCATAGATCTGCTCAGTAAGACATGACTTTGGACAAGATAACAAAGTCAACTACAAGAAAAACAGCAATAGCAGCTCAGTCATGAAGTTTGATAACAACAATAGTAATGCTACCAGCGTCATCAAATTAGTGATGATGATACCGACGAAAAGATCAATAGCTTGAGTATGGAGGAATATAAATTGACCGCATCAAACATAGCAGTAGTAACAGTAGCAGCAGCGGCGGTGGTGGTGGTAGTAGTAGTAGTAGAAGTAGTAGTAGGAGTATTGTTAGACTAATCTATGTTTATAGAAGTGTCATTGTAATGATAAAAGGTAGCGATATCATCATAAGAAGTATACGATAGCTTAAGATATTAATTTCAACGACACTTGTGACATAAGTGAAAATATTACAACAATGGCAACAACAAAAACATGAGAAAGATCAGCAGTAACACTGAAAAATAAATCGACATCAGTAATGCCATAGGAAGCCTCTATGTGGTCATTCGAGCTATTTCAAATAGCAGCTACACCTCCCTAAAACCACATTCTACTGTCTTTAAGAAATGAATATATTAGCTAATGAGGTCCTTTACGCACATTGTTGAACAAAAAGGAGATGACTAGTCACAGATGGAATGCGTTTGAACATATGTATACTTAATCAGATTTGATCTGGAACTAAAAACAAACAAACATGTACAGTACATATCCTTTCCCAAGCTAATTTCCGCGCTTCTTTCTACTACAAAACGCCGAACACTCTCTTTTGCTCTTTGATAACGGGACTCTTGCACTAAACGACGAAACTCCAAGTCAGTTATTGCAAGTGGTGTGGAACTACGACAAATGGTAGTTATAAAAGTGTCTTATTTAGTGGCTGTCAACAATCACAACAAAGATTAAAACATTGACCTGTTCTGGCATTTAATCTTATTAATCTATCTGACATCAATAGTAATGATAACTGAAATAAAGTATTGACGGTTTACACTGAATCAGGTAGTCTCAAAGATACTAATACTAAAGACTTTTGTTTTTCTACCTTACACCATTAATGTACTATATCTTGCTAAATATGTCTTATATAATTGGATTTATATTTCCAGCCGAAGTTTACTGCAAAACTAATATAATGGTTAGATTCTTCATTCAACTAAAGCCAGAACCAAAGAGAAAGAAATTGAGTTTTCAGCACATCACTTCTGTTTGAAATTTTTCAGTTTGCTTACCACAATTGTGGCTTCGGGATAGAACCCAGTACCTATTGAAAAAATACACACCATTGTTAATTTCGAGGTGGGAGAATGTTATTTCAATCAACCTTCAACGTTAGTTGTTTCCAGGCAACTGAACACATCGAAGTTTCGCACAAACTCCCTTATGGGACTACTTGTTACCTATATTGACAATCAGATACAAGTGAAGTGGGGTTTAAAATCGGAACAGTATCAATGCAATGAAAGAGCAAAAGCGTCGGACCAAGTGCCTCCTGGTTACTTGCGTTCTGATTTCAAATACTGCCGAAGTCAACTTTACTTTTTCATTCTTCTAGAATCGATAAATAAAGACCCAGTCTTGGTGGGGTGGGGTGGGGAATGACAGGTAGCTGTTCCTATTCTTTTCGTTCTGAGTTCAAATCTTGCCGAGGTTTACTTGGGTGGTAGACTTGATCCATCACTTGGTTTAACACTAGCACCTTAGCTGCTTTTAGCAGTATCTTCTCCGTTACATTCATTTGGTGCAGATTTTTGGTTTAAGGGTACCTTCCAGCTTTTCTCTCTTCAGTTTGGAAGGCCCTGGAAGGGTTCGTGAGTACTCTGTATCTTACTGGCTAAGTGATAATAAAAGGGTCGACGTTGTGTTTTCATAACAGTAGTTTGGATTGAATAAACACGTTACTGTCTGAGACCGATAGAAATAATATTACAGCTGAATCTTAAGTGTTGTATCATTATTTTATATGACACTTTATCTAAAGTAAATATTTAGTATAGAATATAAACAAAAAATTCACTCATTACATGTTACATGCTGATTTTCTGCCGAATGGTCCATCGTTGACGTCTTCCATGGTAAATAGACACGTAGTGTTTAAGTAAATTGATTCCAACTTGATTTTGCCATACAGAATTTCAAGTGATCGATGTAAATAGATGTTGCCGTAGAGTCGTACAAACACCAACCAATTCAGACAAGAAGGTAGGAAGGTGAACATTAACTAGGTTACATACTTAATTGTTTGTCGTAAGCTTATTCTTCATTCAGTTTAGAATAAAACAATCTTATTGGCAACATATACCAAAGCCGGTGTTTACTCAATGTACTGAAGGTAGAAACGCAATAAACTGTAATTAATAAAAAAATTATACCATAAAGAGAAAAGAAACATTATATCAATGACTACTTCTGGTTAAGTCCGGGGAAACAAACGTGAATTAAAAATAGAATGCAGCGGGGATCGAGTGTAATCTCTAAAAGTACGCTGACCACGCTAGACGCTTTTTTAAAGTTATATTACACCTCATCAACAAGATATACTCTAACAGTTACTGCTAGGTTTTAGAATGAGGAGAGAAAATATAATCGCTTAGGGAATGAATATAAGGGTGTGATAACTTAAAAGAATGACTAGGAAAAATATTAAGACATGCATTGTGTATGAAAAATGTTCAGTTACATCTATATTTAGTTAAAATGCAACATGAAGTATCAAAAGCAAAGAAACAAACATAGACTGCGGTCATGCTGGGGCATCGCCTTGGAGAATTTTTATTCGAATGACTCGACCCCAGTACATTTTTAAAGTCTGGTACTTATTCTATCGATCGCTTTGCCGAACTGCTTAAGTTACGGGAACGTAAACACACTAACACCGGTTTTCAAACGGTGATGGGAGGATAAACATAGACACAAAGACACACATACATAGACATATACAAATATATACGACATGCTTCTTTCAGTTTCCATCTACAAAATCCACTCACACGGCTTTTGTCAGCCCGAGGCTATGGAAGAAGACACTTGCCCAAGGTGCCACGCTGTGGGATTGAACCCGGAGCCATGAGGTTGGGAAGCAAGCTTCTTATCTCGCAGCTACGCCTGCTTGTACATAATGATGAAATGAATACTAATTTTCGAAAGAAAAATATTTATTGCATTACAGTAAAATTAAATATTACACATTTCTCATTGATATAAATTTTCCCATAACTATCAACAAATTTACTCCCACTCTTCTTTTTTTCGTTCTTCTTCTTCCATCAC
>NC_068989.1:56994100-56999284 GCF_001194135.2 Octopus bimaculoides
CCAATCAACCAACCAATCAACCAATCAACTAGCCAACAAACCAACCAACCAGCCAACCAACCAACCAACCAACCAACCAACCAACCAACTAGCCAACAAACCAACCAACCAGCCAACCAACCAACCAGCCAACCAACCAACCAACCAATCAACCAACCAATCAACCAATCAACTAACCAACCAACCAACTAACCAACCAACCAACCAACCTACCAACTAACTTTATTTATGTCGGCTATTATTAAATAGAAATACATAAAACGTGACACCTGCAATCAGATCTCAAATTCTAAGACCGTAATATAACCGCCTACCTTGACGACATTGACTCGGTGTGATAACTTGGCGAAGTTCACATCTAAAATTATATTGCTGTTGTTGCTTAGCTCTAAATCAAAATTATCTCTGTTTAAGGACATTTTAGGCGCGACAATTTTGCCTTCATCCAGATTTAGTATAACAAGAACTACCTTCTTTAAAGTATCTTTTCCTTTTTAAGATGGTATTATGAGATTTCAAGAAGATTTTGGTGTTATTTGTATCAGGTTTAGGTCAAAGAACCACATACGTTCTTCTATTATAAATTAGGTGAATTTTGCTTGAGGTAGTTTATTAGCAACCGAGAAGAGGGATCGTCTCATATGTTGTTAGAAATGGTTCATTAATATATACTTGCATATATGCACACACACACACACACACACACACACACACACGCACCGCACACACACCACACACATGCACCACACACACACACACACATACATACATGCATACTATATTCATGCATTTATATATATATGTGTGTGTGTGTGTGTATACACACGCATACATACGTAAACATACATATATGCATGTATATCTACGTTCAGGCATTCATATACGAACACGTTTATATACATACATATATGATATACATGTGCTGGTAATTATTGTGTGTACGCGAGCGTACGCATTGATGTATATATATATACTCAAGTCTACATGTTAACACACTTGTATACTAATCACAGCATATCCAATAAATGCGCAAGGCAAACAGGATGTAATTTCTACTCGTAATGCAAGGTGTTGCAGTGTTAACAACTACAAACGTGTTTCTTGCTATGCTGTCCTTCCAGTTATTCTATGCCTATACATATACAGAGTAAGTGCAGTTGCTATTAATTTTCTGAGAAATGTTAGTTTATATTATTCTTCTCGACTCGGTTAAGGCACGTAACATTGAGTGTATATTAAGAAGTTACTGTAGTTGCTTTCTGGTGGTATCTTTGAAACGTACCTAGGCGTTCGGTTCATGTTATTACTTCAGTTTATAAGGCTGATGATATTGCCATGCAATTAACTTTTACGATGTTATTTTTTTTATTATTGAGTAACATGTTAGTGAAGAATGTTTTATGAAGAATGCCAGAATTTTATGGTTATATGGGAAGCTGCATATATAATACAGGGCGGATTGATTTTTCTTATGCCTTGTTCATATTCCAGTTTCTCTTTAAATACGCTTTTCACCAACGAAATTTTATGACAACATGCAGCTCTATTAAATACTATTTTGTCGGAAGATGTATTGGATATTCTCTTCCTAATGTTTATGGCCATACTTTTTATTATCGTAGGTGGTAGATTAAAACCCCTGTTAATGTGTTCTTTTGAGTTGATACAAGAATGTTGTTTATCCGTAATAGGGCGTAGTATAACGACTGAAAAGGTAATATTGCATTCTAACAGCATTCTAAGGTTAAAGTTTTTAAAACGACTCTATTAGGTTTTTCTACCTTTATAATCATGTTGGCCGTTCAAATCATGGGAAAATGTTATTCCGTCATCAGCGTACGTACCTGTATATGAGAAACTGAAACTGTTTTTGATCCACTAAAACGTTCACTAAGGCCAATGGTACAAGGGATAGTTGTCTGCCGAATTGAGAAAGTAATTCTGAATTTTAAAGTAATTCAGAAATGAGCGATAAGAATTCTACAATTTTTAAAAATATATTTTTAAAGTTTTGATTGGTGAAGGAAAGTCTGTGAAGGCTTTGGGTACTGTCCCTTCCTACAGACCCAACAAAACGGGCACGAACATACAGCTAACTGTGTGTAAATGTCTTTGTGTGTTTCTACATAAATGTATAAATATTGGGTTTACTGTCGTTTAGTCCCAGGTCAGTCTTCATCAGTAGACCTATGATAAAAAATATTCTAGGCATGACCATCATGTCGTTTTGCACATAAGAAAATACAGTGTCCAATACATCACTTTTATATATTATTAAAACTATGGAGTGTGATTTGAAAGAGATTTGGCAACAATTTCTTGGCTACAATTTCTAGCAGTTCTAGCAACCACTTAGAAACGTCATTGGTTCAAGAGATTTAGCTACTATCGCTAGTAAACCAAGCGAACATGTACAAGTCCTATTGTGGGCTAGTCCCTATTACTGTGTTTAATATAACTATATTGTCTTTGTATATTTAAAGCCTTTAATACTCTTTGTGTTTTTATTATCGTAACAATGAGGATTTAGAAACCCCGGACATAATGGTTTGAACTCTCGGACAAAATACCTTATGCTCTGTATTCAACACGCCATCAATGTTAATTCTGCCTTTCAGTCTGTTTGATGTTCAATAAGATAGTACTAATTATGAACTAAGGGGGCAATTAAATCGACCGTTCTTCTCACCTGGTCTTGGTCATAATATTTGAGTGGTAACGTAACTTCAAAGGCCGAAGTGACAAACTTATAATAGCTAGTCACATCCTTTATATTCAAACATCAAAGCACCAAAGCGTCAAAATCTTCCTGTATCTTCCATAGTCGCAAAGTCTATACAATAACAAACAGTAAAATACAGGTTTACTTTATTTGACTATGCTCCAGATCCGTGCACTTAGTGTTTATGTTTAGAACCGTTAATAATTTCTTTCACAGAGTCCTGTGGGTGTTCAGCCGTAAATAGCATCAGTCTGGGTTACCTTATAAGACTAAAGAGAAGTAAGTCGATGAAAATTGTCTAGCTGCTTAAGCACCGCCTATAAACAAATACGAACTACTAACCACTTTGTTTGGTTTTCTGATGTCATCCGCGGTATCACTAACGCGGTCTTTGAAAGTGATACGAATTGTTAAAACTAATTCATCATACTTTAGTAACTCTCTTCTGTGGAGAGGCATTAGTTCATAAGTCATATTTCTTATTTAATTTCCTCATAACAATGTTAGATATTCTCGTTTATTACATTATTGTCATCGGTGAATATCTTATTTCATTTTCATAAATATTATAAATCTACTTGTATTTCACTCTACAAACATGTACGTAATTACTTTCAAATAATAGCTATTAAGCAACCGTACGTGAATCCGGCGTTCATCATTGTCAGTTATTACCGCATCATCTATGAAAGTTATCTGATCCTTATTATATCGTATTTCTACTGTTATTCAGTATCTTCTTCCCAAATTATTATATTCGGCATCACCAAATGTTGCTACAAAGATGAATTGGCCGAGAGATATATTGTACTTTTACATTTATTAAATCAGAAATACGTAACCTGCCGCTTAGTTTCTTATTTCTTTAGTGCCCACAAGAGGCTACACACAGAGGGGACAAACGGATTAAGTCGATTACATCGACTCCAGTGTGTAACTGGTACTTAATTTATCAAAGCATGCTATGTCGATAATCATACATTTTCTTTCTTTTTTATTCACTACAACAATGTCCGGTTTCCTATGTCTGGTCAGGTGATCGCAGTGGATCATTACATCCCACAAGATTTTTCAGTTCTCATTTTCGGTGACTCCTTCTGGGGTTTGTTCGTACCACGTCTTTGCTCTTTGCAGGCCGTGATTTCCATAGAGCTCACAATGGATCATTCTTTCCACATTGTCATGGCGTCGTTTGCATTCGCGTTGTGCCAATTTTGGGCATTCGCTATCAATGTGCCATACCGTTTTTTTGTTTTTATTTTCTTTGTTCATATCTTGTTTAAATCTTTCTTTAGTTACACAAATTTCAGTTTTGATGACGCCAGCCTTTTTCGTGTGTTTCAACAGTGACTCCACGTCATTTATTACATACTACTCTAGGCTGTTTTCCTCTGCTTCGATACACACATGGCAACTGATCAAACCTCTCCCACCTTTTCTTTTGGACAAGTACAGCCAATCGGTTTCACTCGTAGGGTGGAAGGCTCCGTGTACTGTCAACATTTTTCTGGTCATGATATCCATTTTCTTCACATCTCTCTTTTGCCATTTTATAATTCCCGCTCCATACCAAAGTGATGCTAACGCCCACGTATTAACTGCTTGGATTTTATTCCATCCAGTCAATTTTGACCGCAGCACCAGCCTTAGTCTTCGGAAATACTTCACCCTCAATTGCTCTTTCATTTCGTTTTCCATTATCACGTTGCACTCTATTACACCAAGGTATTCGTATCTTTCCGTTTCAATTTTCTTAATCAAGTCTCTACTCAGTAATGCTATCCCTGCTACGGACGTATCCTGTCTCTTTTTAGGTAGAATACTCCGCACTTCTTGAGTTCAAATTCCATTCTAATATCAGTACTAAAACAGTGGACCGTGTTCACCAAGGAACTCACTTGTGTCTCATCATTGCCATACAGTTTCAAATCATCCATGAAGAGGAGGTGGGTGATTGTTTGAGATTTTTCATTTAGTTGGTACCTCAGGTTCATTTTCCTGAGTACCAAGGTCAGGGGTATCAGGCAGATAACGAAAAGCAACGGAGATAGGCTGTCACCCAGGAAAATTCATTATTATTATTATTGTTCAGTAGTTTTATTTTTATAACATGCTTTCACTTCACTACCGAGCGCAGCTCTGCGTGCCTTGGGTATGTGCTGTGGTTTGCTGTGATGCTCTTATGGTTACTGCATTGAAAGTGTTTTGCGTAGGATGTGTGCAGTGCCCAGTAGTGCAATTTTCTGTATGTTATATATATTTGTAAGTCCTGGTGTTTTTGTTATGTATTTGTCTGAATATTTTTTTAATTATACCTAAGGCACCTACTATGATAGGAATTGTTTCTGTTTTTAGATTCCACATTCGAGTTACCTCTATTTCCAGGTCTTTGTATTTTGAAAGTTTTTCCATTTCTTTTAGGGAAACGTTGTCATCTGCTGGTATTGATACATCAATTAGAA
>NC_068989.1:57002050-57005047 GCF_001194135.2 Octopus bimaculoides
TATTATTATTATTATTATTATTATCATTATTATTATTATTATTATTATTATCATCATCATCATCATCATCATCATCATCATCATCATCATCATCATCATCATCATCATTATTATTATTATTATTATTATTATTATTATTATTATTATTATTATTATTATTATTATTATATAAGTGTTCAATAGTTGGTAGATTGAAGCAAATTTCTACTGGATCAACTGCTACACCTTCGTGTTGCTGGGCTATGTGCAGCACTGCGTATTGTTTTTTGCTGTTGGGAGTGAGCAAACTCTTCCCGGTACTGTATTGTGTTAATTTTTTTCTCTTCAGGTATGGTGCAATCTTTTGTCGTGTCACTGCTTGTATTGTGTGTTGAGTGTGTAATGCTATGGTTTTCTACCTTGCTGGTGAAAGTTTATTTCACTGGGTAAATGCTGTATAGGGTGTGTCTTGTATTTGTAGTTTGTTTTGTTTAGATTGTATTATTAGATTGATAGTGTCATACGTAGGATGTGGGCTGTTCCTAGCAGGGCTATTTTTTGGATAGTGTGTCGTGTTGAAGATCCCAGTATAGCTTCTACGTTTTTGTTCATATGTTTTTTTATCATTCCCAATGCTCCAATTATTATTTATATTGTTTTTACCTTCATGCCCAACGTTTTGAATACTTCAATTTCAAGGTCTTGTACTTTGACAATTTCTCCACTTTTTTTTTGACATTATTTTGATCAGAAATGACCTACAATGTCTATCAGTAAGCAGGTGTCTTTTTTTTTTTTTTACCTCAATCCATGATTATTATGTTTGGACGATTAGCTTTTATTTCTTTGTCAGTTTGAACCGGCATATCTCAGATGATTGTGGCCTGGTCGTTGTCTTGTACCATGCTTGGCATATGCTTACACTACCTGGTGTCAGTTTTGATGCTGTAATGTTAGCATATTGTCCAGTGGATATAACTGACTAGTTCGCTGTGTCTGGTTATATATATTCAGATTTGGCAAGGACTGGACAGCTCAAGATGATGTGGCCAACTGTTTCACTGTGCTGGTTGCACATTCTGCATTTGGTGTTAAGGCCTGTTTTCATTATTTTGTTTTTATAATTGTTTGTAGTCAGGCATTGGTCTTGTGCAGCAAGAATCAGTCATTCCGTTTCGGCTTTTAGTCCAGAGCCTTTGAGCCATTGTTGGCTTTTACTTAGGCTCACTTCCTCTCTGTCAAGCCTTGCAGGGTATTGGCCATGAAGTGATTTTTCTCTCCATTTCTTCTTCAGTATCTTTTGTAACTCAGTTTTCATGTTGTTGTTTTTTTTGTCTCTTTTACCATTTCTGCTATGTTGTCATCTGAGGTCAGTGTGTCAGTGTAGTTTGTTCTGTTTTGTATTTTGTCGCCTCCTTGTGTATAGAGAAAACAGTTTTCTTCTTCTCGTGTTGCTTTACTACACGCAGTAGTCTTCTACTCTTTGTTTCTATGTACTCTGCTAGTCCAACTGTTGTTATTTTATAGTAGTTCTCTATCTGTATCTGACCACGGTCTCCTTATGAGCGGATTAGATATATTTTGTCTGCGTCTACTTTGGGGTGGTGACTTTGGTACTCTATTAGTAGTTTTCTGGGTTTTTTTATCTAGATTTTTCAATTCACTAATTTTCCAGTTTATTATGTTAAAGCTGTAATTTATGACTGGTATGCCTACCGTGTTTATCCCTATTATCTTATTTTTAGCATTAACTTCACTGTTTAACATTAGTCTGATTCTTCTCTAATACTCTCTCCTAATGTTCTCTTTCATTTCTTTGTGTTGTATTTTACCTGTTTCGTTTATTCCTAGACATTTGCATGGGTAGTTGTTGTCTAATTCTCTCATTTCTGTGTCTATGCCAAGTGCAGTGTTTTCAGTGCTGAATAATTTGCCTCATCTCACTGTGACTATGGCACATTTGTCCAGCGCCATGCTCATTCCGATGTCATTGCTGAAACTCTGGATAATTTTGATAAGGTTTCTCTGTTCCATGGTGCTTTTAGCGAAAGGTTTTAGGTTATCCATGTACAGGAAATGGTTTATTTTTTGTCCATAGCACCTATAACTCATGATAGTTTCGTTTAACAAATTTGTCGGCGGGGTCAGAGACAGGCAGAAAAGCAGGGGTGACAGTGAGTATCGCTGGAAAATCCCTCTTCTTACGGGTATAGGGTAGGTTTTAATAACTTGTCACTTTTTAATGTTATACTGGTTTTCCAGTTTGCCATTACATGTTTAATATCTTTTAGTAGTAGTGGGGTTACCTTAAGTATCCACGAGAGTGGAACCGCTAAGTTACTGGGACGTAAACATGCCAATATCGATTTCCAAGCGATGTGGTGGTGAGGGGATAAACACAGACACAAAGACACATAAATATATACATATATATACATATATACGACGGGCTTCTCTCAGTTTCCGTCTACCAAATCCACTTACAAGGCTTTGGTCGGCCCAAGGCAATAGTAAACGACACTTACCCAAAGTGCCATGCAGTGGGACTGAACCGAGAACCATGTGGTTGGAAAGCAAGCTTCTTATCACACCGCCAATAATAATCCTTTGATGGAATTTACAAATATTTTAATGCATCGCAACGCGGGTTAGCACAATTTGTTTAAAGTTCATAATCAGTATTACTGGCATGATTACAGTACACTCCGTAGTATCCATGGACATCGGGTAGATCATGTTCATGCATTCATTTTTTCGGACGATATGGATTTAACGGATGTTTAACTGAGCGTTGTATATTGATTTAGACCAATGAAAAGGTTGATTGCAGTATGTGAGCATTTCAGTTTGCATTATGTGGAAAGAGGAGAAGGTGCTAGAAAAAAGTGGAAGGAATGGTAGTTAAATATATATATATATACGTTTGTGTATATATATAATATATACATATATTTATATATACATATATAGATAAATGCATTTATATATATATATATATATATATATATATATATATAT
>NC_068989.1:57005096-57010350 GCF_001194135.2 Octopus bimaculoides
TGTGTGTGTGTGTGTGTGTGTGTGTGTGTGTGTGTGTGTGTGTCTGAAGTTTGAATATTTGAATATTTATATAAGATGTATAAATACATACATGTATATAATTGTATATGTTGCTGCGCGCGCGCGTATATATATATATATATATATACATATATATATAGCATAAAATATCAATCTTTTTTACTTCCTTTGTTGTATGGTTTAATCAGTCGGGGTCTATTTAGAAGGCTGGTGAATAAATATTCATCATCAATTTGTATTATTATTTATTAGAGGTGGAAAACAAGCGTTAAAAATGAAATAAATCTGGCGTAAGGAATCTATGTAAAAAGAAAACATTTTTAACATTTGCTTACATTATAAAAATTCTAGAAACTTTGAGAGATATGAAATATATCATTTTTAACGGTAGCTCTCGAAGTAGATAGAACTATAAATATTCATATATAAAAAAATATTAGGTTAAAATAACCCCTGGATGGAAGGAGTCAAAAAACTTTATTTCACCTATCTCGAAGATTCTGAAATTCATATAATATAAACAACATACAATTCTTGCTTCTAGGGACAAAGTTCCTTAAAGTGGATAGAGAAATTTCGAAGTGTTGCTTTCATATAATGGTAACATCTGTCATGGTCACACTTCATGTGAGTTCGTAACCCGCAGGCATCCTTCGCTGTTTTTTACGACCAAATGTATTCTAGATATTTTTATTTATAACTCATTGTTCATAATTTACCTTCATTTTTGATCAACAATTCTCATTCATTCCCTTTAGTTTCAGCTTCCTCGACAGTCATACGATTTTTTTTCTCGCTCACTATTACATGCACACACACAATTCTACCATCCCCTCCCCATTGCGTTACAGATCATTTTAATATAATGTGTTAGTAACATAATTGAAGTTAATTAATTTCAACGGAATCATATAGCAGCAGCTAAATATGTTTAAAATACGCTCCGTTTAAAATATATACACAGAGAGAAGTGTATGCTCAATTGGGCAATGTTGGCAGAGATGTTCAGTCAATAATTCAATAAGGTTGAAACATCTGTTTTGATATGTGCACTTGGCTTCGACATGATAGTTTATATATGAAAATGGTGTCTGTTGCCAAGTCGGCGTGTTCAAATACACACCAACTAAATAATAGCTGTTTTATTCCATTAGTGAGTAACTGAGAAGAGATAATTATTTCGTACTAATTAGTTATGTCACTAAATGAATCGTCTTCTACGTGCAACACTTAAATAACATTTTAGTGTGGAAGTGTTGGATTGGCATTTATAAGGTGTCTTCTTTCGTTAACCCCATCCACTTATGAATTCTGAAATATATGGACGATGTTTGGTTTTAGGGACATATATCTGTCGGATCGATAATGAAACCCAATCAATCCGGGAAAATACAAAAATAGACTTCGGTATCCCGAGTAGGCGAAAAGAAATTTGTAAATGTATTAAATTACACGTATTAAGTGCCATTATTAACGGTTTTGAAGGCAGTGAGCTGGTAGAATCGTTAGCACGCAGGGCGAGACGCTTAGCAGTAATTTGTCCGCCATTATGTTCTGAGTCCACCGAGGTCGACTTTGTCCTTCATCTTTTCGGGGTCGATAAATTAAGTACCAGTGAATCGACTAGTTCCCTCCCCAAAATATCAGGATTTGTACCTTTAGAAGAAAGGATTATTAGAGAATAGTAACCGCGCCGGACACAATGCTTAGTGGCATTTCTTCTGACTTTACGTTCTCAGTTTAAGTGTCTTCGGTGTCGACTTTATCTTTCGTCCTTTCAGAATCAATTAAATAAGTATTAGTTGAGCACTGGGATCGGTGTAATCGCCTTATCCCCTCCCCCGAAATTGCTGGCCTTGTGCACAAATCTGAAACCATTATTACAAGTTTCTAAGGCGGCGAGCTGGCAGAATCGTTAGCACGCCGGGAAAAATGTTTCGAAGTACTTCGTCCGTCTTTACGTTCTGAGTTCACATGCTGCCGATGTCTACTTTGCCTTTCATCCTTTCGGGGTCGATAAAATAAGAAACAGTTGACAACTAGTGTAATCGACTTAAGCCCTCGCTTAAAATAATTCAAGCTTTGTACCTATATTAGAAAGTATTATTACAGATTTCTCTTTTTAATTACTGAACAACCTAATTGTTTGAAGTTGGTACGCTAGCATCGTAAAAAATAAATTTCTCATGATGAACTATAACTTTTCAAATATGTAAAATTATGTGTTATGTGTATGCGGGCGCGCGATGTGTGTGCGTGCGTGTGCGTGTGCGTGCATGAATGTGTATGTGTGAATGTGTGTGTTCGTTATTATGATGCTAGCGCAGTAACTTAAAATTAAAAGCGCAAGCTGTTCACCGATTTAAAATAGAAATCTATCATACTCACATTTCATAAGTGTTTTTTTTAAGCATTTACTATTCGCTTAGCTTACTTGGAGTATCGAAATCTAGTTTTGTATTTCACTGGACTTTATTAATCCCGCAGAATATATGTAACTAAAACCAAAGATCATCAATATTTGGAACGAATTTATGCACTATACTGTTTGCAGCGAGAGCATTAGAAGAATAAGCAGCAGTAAACACCGAAAAGACAAACGAGATACCGATGATCATTGCTATGGGTGATATCTCTTTGCCTTCATAAAAATACCAACAAAACGACAAACATATAAACTAACCCATCTCTGTCTTCTTCCACTTAATTTTTGTCAAATAACAAGATGGAGGGATGTATGTATTATATATACATACATATATATCAATATATATGTATATATATATATATATATATATATATATATATATATATATATATATATGTCCGCATGTGTGTAAATTATATTATGCATCATAATAATGTCTCTTGTTAGGAATAATGGAATAATACTACTATGTTTGAATAAGGAGAAAGGTAGCAAGATTTTCGAGGGGGTTTTAGCAGTAAAAGTGAACTGACATTGCGTGAAATGCAAACCAAAGAAGTAAGTTCGTCTCATTAAGAGCTTACTCTCTGAAATTTATTGAAATCCAAACATACATTATTTTTCTTTGTTTTCACTATGTCGCAGAAGGGTAAATTTTAGTAAATTCAAAGTCATGATATCTATACATTTCCTAACCGACTTAGTGACGTAAGAAATGCCTACGAAGGTGTAAGAAGTGGGAATCGAACATTCGCCATTGAATTTGACGTTGCTTTTGCTTTATGGGTTTCGTCAGAATCTTTCATATCTTATTGATTTAGTCAAACAGTAACGAAGTGTAACGGTAATTTTGAATGTAAAGTGGTTAATATACAGTGTCGTACTATAGAATGAACAAATGCAAACAGAGAGAGAATTTATAGAATTGAAAGACAATACAAATAATACTGAAAATGTGAGAATCAAGCAGAATAATACAATTAGTCAGAGGCTACCATTTATACGTGGAAAAGTGTTTCATGCAAACAGAATAATTGTAAATAGGCGAGTAACTTCAATTTCTATGCAGAACGAACAATGTCATAAAAACAAACAAATCACAGACACGTTAGAGAAGAAAAATAAAACAAACAGTAACAAAATAAAAAGATACGTGTTACTAGAGAGAAGAGGAAAGGACATTCTCGATCTAATTGCGATTCCATATGTTTGTGAATCTTCATAAAGCAGACAAAAGACTCGAATCATTTTAATATTTTCTTTTACATTGTATTCCTTTTGTATTATAACGCCAGCATGTTTAAGGCATTTTTGATTATTTTATATCAACCAAACGTTATTTCAGATTGATTTCTCCAACTGCAAGTGTTACAAGATGTTCACTAGAGAGAGAGTTACAGCGAAATTTTCTGCTTAAACAATATAGGCTGTTGTTCGAGTTGTAAAGTGATAATCAGGTTGCTACAGAGTTAACATTCCTTTGAACTCAAATATATTCGATACAAATAAAAGACGGCAAACATGCAATTTATCACGAGATAAGATGCTGGAAAGCATTTTATGTCGAAGAAAAACATTCAAATAAGGAATTAATGAGTTCTTATAATGTTTTACTGGAACTTGATAGAGCTACAGAGAAATTAATGAATAATTAAAAGGACAATTAAAATATTTAAAACGACAATTAAAATAGTTATCTATCTATCTATCTATCTATCTATCTATCTATCTATCTATCTATCTATCTATCTATCTATATACATACATAAATGCGCACATTACTCACTTATTAGGTAATTCAGTGGATATATTATTATTATTATTATTATTATTATATTGAGTGAGAGAGCAGTGAATGCCATCAAAGTGATACTGGGGTAAAATATACGAAGCCCTGTATACCCATAATGACTACCCATCTGATAATGGTACACCAGGCACATGCATCATATCTGCTCGACATGGTGATCTTATAGCAAGATAAACAGCGCATGATCTTAGAGGTATGGTCCACTTAGTATTTTCTTCAGGTCGAGTAACCTATCCCGTTCAAAAGGTTCTTGAATAAGGGTTATTTAAGGATATTGAATAAAACACTCCTGTTTCCAGAGGTGAATTATTCAAACCCAAATAATTCCTCTTAATACATGGCTATGATGCTCTTCCACTACTTCTGCTCGTGATCAGAGATGCACATATCATCAGCTACTAAGGAACATGCTCAACTGGTTAAGGTCAAGCAACTGACAAGCAAATCTGTGATATTGAGCAGAATATTTGCTGTAGCCCATCTTTCACATCAAGACAAAACATGTACATTATAAGAATTCCAATCAATTGAGATCAGAAACCCTGGGAGCCACTGGCATTTATTATTATTATTATTATTATTATTATTATTATTATTATTATTATTATTATTATTATATAATTTATAGTAATAATAATAATAATAATAAAAATAATAATAAATATCGTTAACTGGTCAATTACTGAAATATGTAATGTTGACAGAAAAATACGAAAACTGTTGACAATGCATAGAATGCACCACCATAAGGCAGATATAGAACGTCTTTATCTGCCAAGAAAAGAGGGAGGCCGTGGACTTCTACAGCTGGCATTAACAATGAAAGTAGCCACAATTGGCCTAGACACCTATCTGAAAAACTCTGAGGACTGGATGCTAAAACTTGTCTCAAAACATGAAACCAAGAAAGCATCTTACTCAGTAACAAAACAGGCAAAGGAATATCTAAGTGAATTCCAATTGCAACAAATTCAAGAATTAGACGAACTAGAAAC
>NC_068989.1:57011280-57013632 GCF_001194135.2 Octopus bimaculoides
CTCTAGAACAACAGTATGTACAAATCCAAATATATGGTACCCTAGGCGTAACACCTACATGAACTTCTAACTTGTTGTCTCTTGAGGTCTCTGGGTGAGACTTGCATCCAACTTGTACAAATGCAAAACAAAAGTCAAACATAAAATAATAATAATAATAATAATAATAATAATAATAATAATAATAATAATAATAATAATAATAATAATAATAATAATAATATACAAGTTTATGTTATAAGATCGTAATAACCAAATTAAGTATTTGTTCCATACAAGAAAGTCCAGGATCACCAGGAATGGCTGGAAGGAATAGTATAGCCTAACAATTTGTAAGTGGGTTCTCAAACTTCGGTATGAAATCAAGAAGGTAATTTGTATTATGTAACTACGAGCATATCCGTCTCGTCAAATTGCCGATAGTTTTATGTATGATAGAAAGCGGCACATCAACAAAATGAGAAAAACCATTAATAAATGTCAGCAGTCTAGTAAATATATGTACATAGACAGAGTTGAAGCACTTGAAGAGTCAGATACAATTGGAATCTCTCGGTTGAAAATATTGCCCACATAACGTATGTGTGTACACATACACACGTACATATGGATACATCTCTCTCTATATATATATAAGCATGCATGCATACATACATACATACATACATACATACATACATACATACATACATACATACGTAGGAGGTAGAGGCTTAACTTCGATCCAAAATGCCTTTGAATGTCGTATCACATCTTTTCGGCAACAACTTTTAACCACCAAGTGTCGAAGTGCATCCCCTGACCAAGTTCCATACATTAGGCTGATAACATCATATGATTTGGAAGGCAGTTCCCTGGGCAGCATTGTTTGTCTGTCTGATAACATTAAATAAATGCCCAAAGAAGTTGCACGACTCTACCGCAATGTCTCATCAGATGAAAGGATGAGTGTATATGAGCAGAAGACCATGTGTGGATATATTAATAGAAAGCTCAGAGATGATAGAAACATTGATCACCAAAGCAGTCTATCATGGACCAACAACCGGATCACTACCACCCACTTTGAAGGGTATTTGTTTGCAATCCAAGAACAGGAAATATCAACCAAATACCTGATGTTCAAAAGGGACAGAGATGCAGGAAAAGCAGAAAAAATGTGGCAACCGATGCAGAGTGTGAAGTTAACACTGAAGATATCACCCTCATCAAAAGTAGTTGTCCAAAAATATCATCACGGTATTATCTACCTTTGAGATATGATACTATAGCTAGGACACTGTATAACGAGATCCGTCGAAAGGATAACACCGAGGACAGAGAAATAAGAACTCACAGTATGGTGGAAGTCATAGCATCTCATGATAAAAAGGAATACTGGTGGAATATTCCACTGCAAATCACAATAAAATGTAAATACGATAGACCTGATATAGTTTATTTGGGATAGAGAAGAGAAATTAGCTGCCCAGTAGATGTTAACACAAAGCAGAAGATCAGTGAAAAAGAGAATACCTACGCTGAACTACTGAGAAATCTGCAGTTACTCTATCCAGATTACAAGTGCAGGTTTATACCTGTAATCATTGGGGCGCTGAGATATGTAACGCACTGCCTAAATACCAGTCTTGAGAACTTAGGCTTCACAAAACCTGAAAGGAGAAGGCTGATTCGAAGACTAGAGATCCATCACTGGAACTGTAAAAATCTGTGAAACTTTCCATAAGTTATTCATTTAAATATATATGAGCATGTCTAGATATGTAACTCTATGCATGAGAATACATACATAAAACTTACAAATCTTCACATACATGCATACAAACATACATACATACATACATACATACATACAAACAAACAAACAAACAAACAAACAAAATTACTCTGCTGTTGATGTTGAAATTCCAATGAAGGAGCTTTGGATCTAGGTTAGAAACCGGCTCTTTCTCTATTGGCAAGAAATCTTGAAATAAAACTCAATAATGACATACGTACATACGTGTGGAGGTTTCCTTTCAGTTTGCTTCTTTCAAATCTACTGACAAGGCTTTAGTTGGCCCTACGATACAGTGGACGACTATGTAGATATATATACATATATGTTGAAGACTCCCGTCGAAGACGACGTATGAACGTTTAGCTTTTGCCGAACAACCTGCACAAATGATTTCTTTATAGTGATCAAATGTTCATGCTGCACATTAGCTCACTCCCTCCATCAAAACGACGTTGTCTCAACAGATGCACTATGTACCACGCATCAGGTGTCGAAGTGATCGCAGTGATGTGTGTGTGTGTGTGTGTGTGTGTGCGTGTGTGTGTGTGTGTGTGTGTGTATTTATAAACATG
>NC_068989.1:57013642-57017995 GCF_001194135.2 Octopus bimaculoides
GTGTGTGTGTGTGTGTGTGTGAATGTGTGTGTGTGTGTGTGTGGGGGGGGTGTTTGAAACTGATAAAGTAGATACAATTTACGATAAGAATCTGCAGTTTTGTTTTGATTAAAATATCTGCATTTTGTAAGCAAATCCTTTGAATGCTGTTAGCCTGCGTCTCGGCGTGTCTGCTTGTCACCCACTCCTACTCCGTTTGTTGTTTAACTCTTCTTTTCCTAGCATGACCGAAGAAATCTCTTCCGAAAACTACCTCAAAACCTCCACAGTATTTCTTCTTGACTGTCCGGCCATAGGAACCTAATAAATGTAGATGGTGCTTTTTCTGTGGAAAAGAGGTTCGTCATGAGCTTCCCAATGAACTTCTTTGCCTGGCCTCTGGTGCCAATGAAAAATAGATGCTCGAGCCATACAAGGTAATCCATAAGCTCTCTGAAACATTAAAATTCTGTTTCGTTTTTGCCCAGTTTATCACAAAACTTTGTTGAATAGTGAGCTTCCAAATTGTCTTCGCTTCGCGATTGCATTATGCAAGCTATCCTGCTGTGACAAGCCGGGTTTAGTAGGGCATGTTCCAAGTACAGTTACAGCAGTTTCTTTCAGTCTAATGCAACAAAAGACGGCAGTTCATCTTATTGAATTTATTAAAATGATATACTAAAATTACAATAATTTAGGACAATTATAACTGCCTCTCCTAAAAAGGTTTGGAAACAACTGGAATAAACATCGGATATTTATAATGACAAACTATCAATGCACGTTTCCATTTAAAGGGAGCGGCCAGGAACGAAATCGAACATGGTATTAATACGTTGCTATTGCAGTTCATTTCCCTGATGTGTAACTGTGCAGTGTTCACTATTAATTAAAAAAAATACTAGAAGACGTTTGCAGATGATAGAGTGAGATGGAGGAGTGAAATTCGCTGCTACCTGGAGATGGGAGAAGAGAAGGGATGTTGCATTCTGTCGCAGAAAAGTGGACAGGCTGAAAGAAGCTCAGTAATACCAACTGGTCAATGACCTCACACAAATGTGATCTCTAACATTGATCATTTTAGGCTATAAGGGACACTGCTTCTAAGTGATAAACACAACATCATGTATGTTTCTCATGTTCAGTCTTGAGCGATTGAGGCTTACAAGCTGTGTAGTTTACTTAATATCCGTCATTTGATGCTGTTGTTACAAATCAGCCTTAGATCAATTTTGATTAAGCAACCTTTGACTGCCCTTAACTATTTAATTTTCATTTTTTTTTGGGGGGGGGGGGAGTATCAAGGAAGGACAATATTATCTAACACGTCTTTCCTTGTTTATGGCAGTTGGATTATATCTGAGTGAGGTTTTTCACTGCTATTTTTAGCAAGTTGAACGAATATGAAGAAGCTCTCTTGTTGAAAATTAATTAATTTACGTATTTGTGATGTGTAGTTATTGTACGGAAACTATTAATTCCGATTTCACCTTAATGTTAGCTATTGTTTAGAAGGTAATTTGCTGAATAAAGTGAACGTGCCTAGGTTTGGAGCCAGTCAGTATGTATTCTTTGTCACAGATCAATGAATTGGCATAAAGAGATAAACAGTGATGAGTCTATTGTGTGCGTACCTGTCTGACTGTCTATCTGTTTGACAACCTGTCTGTCTTCCTGTTAGGATGTATGTATGCTTGTGTGCATGTGAGTGTATGCATGTATGTATGTATGTATGCATGTATATTATCTATATATGCATGCAGTTATATATGCATACCTGAATGTTTGTGTGAATCCATAAATGTATACTTGTATATATAAGTATGCATATATGCATGCATATACGTATGCATGTATGTATGTGTGCATGCGTTTAAGCCTGTAGTATGTCCTACTCCACCCCATTATCTCTCCCCTTCTCTCTGTTTATTTCCCCACTCTTCCCCCTCTTCCCCCTTCCCCCCTCTCCCACTTTCTCTTTCTTTTATTTCCACAATTTGACATTATTCTGCAAACCGAATTCTTCCGATATTTTTCTGGAGTCGATTTCTCAACAACATACACGAAGAGGAGATGTGTGTGCATGTGTTTAGGGAAGGGAGAGGGGCGTGTGGGATGGCAGGAGGAATAAAGACAGAAATGGGAATGGGAGGCCAAAAAAAACAGAAAGTGGAAGACATTGAGACAGACTGACAAAGACAGGCAAATCAAAAGACAGGTACATCAAAGACAGAGAAACTGAAAGATAAAATGGCTGATGCATGGGGACAGATAAAATGAAAACAGAAACGGAAATAACAATAAAAAGATCAGCAAAAACAGCAACAACAACATCAGCAATAACATTGTATGTATGCAATACCATTGCGGACTGTATCTATAATAGCGTAAACAATAACAGTTATATTATGTTTATTGAAGAAGGTAGTCTAGTAGTTTCTTTATGTGTTAGAATAAATTATATAACTCAGACTACTACACTATATCTCATACGATAAATAAGACTGCAGTTTGGCTATTTCTGCTATTATTAAACTGTGTGTGTGTGTGTGTGTGTGTGTGTGTGTGTGTGTGCGTGCGTGCGTGCGTGTGTGTGTGTGTGCGCGCGTTTGTGTGTGCGTGTGTGCGCATGTGCTTGTACTTGATAGATAGAGGTGAAGAAAAAGAGGTGTGTGTTTTTGTTGCGAGCATGATTTTGATTTGGTATGTTGAGTGAAAGAAAGATAGACATGGGAATTGAAAAATGCAGAGAGAAATAGAATGATGAGAATATGAAGAGAAAGAAAAAGAAGGTGGAAGAGAAAAAAAAAGGAAAAGGAAACCTGAGTGTAAGATGGTTTACAATGTAACCTATATGAAATGTGTGGTAGGGAGGGAGAAATAAATACAGGGTGTGTGATAACGATATACAGCTAGCAAGGGAGAAACGGGTGAATAGACTGTGAAAGAGAGAGAGAGAGGGAGAGAGAGAGAGAGGGAGGGAGAGAGAGAAAGGAGATAGATAGATAGAGAAAGACAGTGAGAGAGAGGGTGTCAGAGAGACATAGGGAGAGGGTGCAGATTGGAAACAATAAATTCTACCATATAAATTGAATACTTTTTCTCCCTTTTTTATAACCAAATGTGTGTGCTCCTGTTTGTTTGTGTCCATGTGTGTCGGCCTATGTGTTTATGATGTGTGTGTGCACGTGTGTGTATACGTATGTGTGTGTGTTCGTGCTTATCGTTGCCGGCGGTTTCCCATGCCCAAGGATTTCCTTCTTATTGAGTATCTCCACCATGTTGATGTCGTTGATAATTTCAGAAGGCCATCAACCACGTGAAATAGGCAGGAACAAAAATAGTAAGGAAGAGATAGTAAAAGGCCTGGTTATTGTCTTCGTTGTTGCTGTTGTGGATGCTGCTGCTGCTGCTGTTGTTGTATCTTGAGTTCATTACGTTGGTTTTCCACTTCACTTTTACGTTTTGATTTCACAAAGGCTAGATGATGGCCTGATGTCAATTGGAGCACCTCTCCTCTAGACATTAGTTTCTCATGTGTTTATGTTTCACTTCTTGCCATTTGAATGGTTGACTTTAGCTGGTCTTGCAATATTAGATAGGATGTATTCTTGCTCTCTTTCCGATGACAAATTTATTACAGAGATTTAGACGAGGAAATCTTTCTTCTTTCATTCTAACCACATGTTCTCGCCACCATAGCCAATGTTTCATCATAGTCGATTCTACACTGCGTCTGTTGGTTTTTTCTGAGGCAGTATTACTGGTTTAGTGTGTCTCTATACATGTCTGTCCGTATATATAAAGCTTGGAAAACACAAGAATGTTAAGAATGGTTCTGAATGTTACACAGAGAGCTCATTTAACCAACGAGCAGATTTATCACGTTCAGTAGAGGAGAATGAGAATTGCTGGTCATTGCGTCAAGTACCCAAAAGAAGCTAACGAATCTTAAGACAGTCAGCTGGAGGAAGAATTAATAGGAAATGAAAACGTCCAACGTGTGCGAACAACTTGTTCCAGGACAGTGGAATGGCAAACGTTGGCGAATTAGGGACATGCAAGCTTCTTACCACAGCTACGCCTGCACCTATTATAGATAGAACTGGAGCTAATGACGTCGTCGCAGAATACCACCACGCAAAGCTACGATGGGATGGACTTGTCATAAAGTTCACAAACAATCGGTTAGTCCGTGCAACTGAGTGGTAAGGGTGCGAACAGAAGAGACTATTCGGAAGACCTCGAATCAAGCGGGAAAATGTTTTAAGAAAGATGTTAGAAACAACGTGGAGGAGAATGGCGAGACCACGAGGGCAATGGACCAAATGCTGTGATATATATATATATATATATATATATATATATATAATA
>NC_068989.1:57018146-57023625 GCF_001194135.2 Octopus bimaculoides
ATATTTATATATGCACATACATACACGCATATTTTCTTGTTTGAAGGAAGCTCATTGTGCGCTCTACACGCTACAGTCAATGTAAACTGGCCATATGTGTAAGTTATATGAGAAAATTTTATTTCAAATATTGGAACTTAATTTCCAAAAAACAGTTGCTTTTAGAATTATTTCAAATTTTGCTTTTTGTTTCTATGGAAAATTTCGTTCCGGATAATATTTGAGAATGCAAGTTAAAAGCAGTATAAATTAACAAGATCGAAATACTAAAAGTTACGCCGATGGTAAAATTCGGTTTTTTCTTCAATTTATTTTACATTGTAACAAATTAGCTTTTCTATGCTAAAGGCTTAGTCATAAATTTCTTGGAATGCTAGTAGCATAGATCTAGACAATAAAATAGCTTTTTATGTCTGAGTTTAAAATGACGAACATATTCTATTTAACGAGTTTTGCTGTTTCAGGAAGAAAGTGATGTTTCAAGTTCCGAGTAAAATCTCATGCGGCAATCTTCTCTCAATCCATGAAAATCCTATCAAAGAAGAAGGGAAAAATGAGGAAAATTTCCAAATAATTTTCAGAAAAATAATCTCAGAACTAATTCCTGGTTAGGAAATTTGTAACAAATGTCTCCAGAAATTATCAGATGTTAACTCATAATCGTCTAGTTTTTCTTCAGATGCTACTACGTCTGTAACTGAATATAGCCAGAGAGCTTGAAAGATGTTTTCTTTCATTTTCTGAGAAAGTAGTTATTGTCATTTATTGAAACTCTGTCGGTACTTGGAGAATCAACAGCTGAACAAATAGCTTTTGAAATATTAAAGTTATGGACAAAAGAAAGCAGAGATAACCCGGTGAAATGGAATATAAAAAAAAACTAATAAAAATCAATGAATCTTATTTTACTAATTTCTAAAGTTGAAGGATTTCTCATCAGAAAAACATGTGAAATCTGAAGGAATCGGAAATTATTAAATGAGAAATATTTATTAGTTAATAATAAACAAAGTGAACTAATTCGAAACTGGACAATACGTCACAAACATGAAGTATTTGATAAGTTAAAGAACCATATTCTGCATTTAACTTCATGCCTAGACAAGCGAAAAAAAAAACTGCCATAGAAAAATATCTTGTCACTGCCAAAAGAGAAATCAAGTTTTTATAAAAGATTTGGTTAGACAATTTTACAAGAGTCAGGAAGTGTGTCGGATTGTGCGTGGGAAGATCGACTTTGGTACATTGTGTTTACATATTCCATCAAAATATGTGAATGTTAGAACAGGACTTCCTGCCATTACAGAAGAGGAAAACATTGATTTGAGAGAGTGTACTGTCAGTGTTTGGCTGCAGTTTTATGCAGTTCAACACTAGTAGGTTTGAAGATTAAATGCCCTAATGAGCCAGCCATTTGGGTATATAATTTTCAGCCTCTTGAGTGTTTTGAATGGCATTTCAAGGAATATTGTTTGGACGTTTTTATTTTCTGAAAAGCACAACATCAAATGGAAAAATTCTTTTTAACACTGTGTATGCTAGCGAATCTGTGTATAATAAATGTCCCTCTTTGAGAGTTTTGGTTTGGATCTATTCAAAGCTTTCACTGATTTGACAATCTTTTTGTGGTTAATTACCGCTTTCATCAAGTCAATATTTCTTTTTAACAAAGAATTTATGAAATTTCTTGTATTTTGCTTTTGCTTTTGCTGATGTTGGAACTGATTTTGTTTTCATTTTATCTTTTCTTTGATTGTAATTTTAGTTAAGATTTTCATTTAGGTTGTTGATTTTATTGTAGTTGAGATTGTAGGGATGCACTGACTATCTTATGGACCGGAAGACAAGTGCAGTCTCTTTGAAGGAACAAGATTTTATCTTGAGGTAGTTCTTGTATTCAACACTTCGTCTTTCTTCACAGACAGCTATAGTTTAGACCTTCGATTTGACTTTGCCATTCAGCAAGTTCACTGATGTTGTAGTGAGTGAGGGGAGAGACGACCGTTCCTAAGCTTTCATGTTTATGGTTTTTCTACGGTAAGAGCAGAAAGCATTTGAAGTGATTGATGAAATGCAGTATAACCCTAATTGTCAAGGGAAAGAGAGAAAAAAGCAGCGCATATATTTATTGAACGATTTTGTTAGAAGCCTTCAAGTTCTCAAGATGCAGGATTTTATTGCCAAAGATCCAGTTGCATTTAGATCAGAGAGAAAAGGATCCTTGAAAAAGAAATGTTGGTTTTAAGAGATTTTGTGGAAAATTATTCATTTATTTACAAGCTGCAACACGAGACCTGAAGTGCTTGCATCAGAAAGTTTTGCATTTGGAGATCCTATAACAACAAAAAAGAATTTACTAACTCACAAAATAAAAAAAAATGTAAAAGTCATCACAAATTGGAAAACAAACAAAGAATCCCACGAAACAAAGAATCTCTCAAAACAAAAGCATTCAACGAAGTGACGGGTTGGTGGAAGCTATGGTGTGATTGTTGATCTATGAAAAGTGGCTTTTTAAGCAATAGGGATACCAACTCATATCATAATAAAAGGAAAGGACCTGATGTACATTATTATAGTGGAGTTCTCAGATTGCCACCGCCATAACAATGTGAAGTTCATTTGCATCAAAGAATCCTAGTAGACCATCTGAAAACTCACTTTGAATCTTATGATCTTATGATCTGCAGATAGAGCCGTTGCGTAACAATAAAGTTACGGAAACTGTTAATTTGTGTAATCATAGAGCAGACTTTGGAAGGAAAGTAGAGTATCGTTTCTGTCACTTACCTGGGAAAGGACCAAGTGACTGACATTGTAAATAGTCAAATTGCAAGAACCAGCCTGTATGGGTCCTATAATGATCAAGTCATGACAGTTGTTTGAATAGTGGAGAGCTCATATTCCAGGGACTAAATTCTTGCATTCATTGAATAACGACCGGATAAAAGAAGAATGCAACTTAGAAGAAAGATTCAACAACGCAAACACGAGTCTAGAAACAGAAATTGCACAGCTTATTTCTGCGCTTCGGGATAAATTGGAAGGGAAAACATCTTTAAGCCTCGTTGGTGTTACGCCATAGGGCGAGGTCAGAGGAGTTTCTAACGCCGTTACTGATCTTCCTGATAAGCCGTTTGCTCACCTGTCCGATCTCCGATTTCGCAGGGACTCCAAGTTAAATTTCAACGAAATTACTCAATGAATCATACACGGTACGTTATGTAGTTTAGAGTAAAAGACAATTTATGTGAGAAAAATGGAGGAGAGTTTATGCACATGGAATATATCATTGAAAAAAGATGCATGTTTGAAACGATTATGTTGGCAGTGTGTAAGCATCGAAAAGTTACTTCCTTCTGCAACCGATTTGAGTGAAGGATGAATTAAGCTAGGCTACTAATTCAGTTAGCGAGCGCTAGAGATCAAATAAATGTTGCATGCTAATATGACAACATATATGCAAAAGTTATCGCAAACACATTGAAATAGGAAAACTGAGATTTGATTGGTTATCTTATAACTGATGAAAAATGAATTATATTTAATCATTGGCATATGTGCAAAGTATTTTGTTATACGGGACATTCTCATCTTTTAAAAACTATACCTAGAGAACATTCATAAGCAAGGCAAGTGTATCTTGGATTTAATTTTGATAAATGAAATTTTCAGTGGCGTAGGAAATTACAGACTTTTAGTGGGTAAATATTATTCAAAAGTAATTACCAACTCTCTAAGCAGAGTGACACGGCTCTATAAAATATTGACTGGCTCTAGTCTGCATTTGCCATCTTTTGAGAACTGCATGTCAAATATTGCAGCTTTCTTGATCAAGCTATTTAGCTGAAAAACTCGAATACTTCTTTTGAAGTTCGCCGCATCAACTATGAAAAGTCTGTCTTTGCTGGTTGATCGTGACATATTTTATGGTCTTTTATGAGAGTATGGTAAGTAAAAATCTTAAACGGAGAATTCTGAGAGCAATGACTCAAAACTTGGTAGGTGCTTCGCTACATTTATATGGACATTATCATTTAAAAGCTTTTTGTATATTCTACACACTACTATCAATGCAACCCGGTTACTTGTTAATGTAATACGAGAAAATTTTACTAATTGTTTCGAATTATTATTGTAAAATATCATTCTGGGGAAACGCTTGAGAAAGCAAGTTATCGCAGTTCAAATGCACTGAGTCAAATTCGAATAGTTGGTACAGAGTTGTTACAGTAAAAACTCTAACAAATTAAATATGCGTTATAGAATTTCTTCTTATTATGTGGATTATGATTTATTCTTCGGCAAACCCTCATTTCGGTGTGACCGCTTTGAAACTAGAATTTTCAACACTTGAAGAATTCCGACAGTGGTCTGGACGGAACCCGACAGTGTTGATAGCCCAGAATTCGGGTTGAGTGCTACTCTGGAAATACCCTACCTTTACACCCTGCCAGGACGTATATGTATGTATGCATGTATGTATGTATGTATGTATGTGTGTGCGTATGCGCGTGTGTGAGTGTGAGTGTGTGTGTGTGTATGTGTATGTGTGTGTGTAATTATGAAATTCCAATCATTTTAGTATCCCAAGTTAGACCATAAATAGATGGGACAATGGAAACTACGTATAATATAAAGTACTGTGCTTAGCATTCAATCGTATCTGCCAGGTTTTCAATTGTTTATAAGTGATTTCCTCCACACAGACAGAGGTCCCTCATTATTTTCACACTACATTAATCGTTACAGCTGATGCAGACGGGTTTAAGTAGGATCCAAGTCAGGAGTTTATCTCTAGTTCTGTAGTTTTCGCTATAATTCGCTCCAGAAATAATAGGACGGAAACTGTAAAAACAGCACCTGCTGACATAAACTACAGCCACCTTAAGTCTCACACGTCACCGTAAACGTACGAGCTATTTATGATCTGTCACTGCCTGATATATGATCTATAGCAATAGTTAATTTGATCTTAGCATATATCGTCGTGTTAAACCGTTAATTCTGACATGCATTTCTCTCTCTCTCCATTTTCCCCCTTCATCCCTTCCTGTCGAAGAGTGTAGATTGGAAATGTCAAGGACTTTACCTTTCTTCCCGAGCGTCAAATTAATACACCTGCTTGTTGTTCCCTCAATCGTCTTTGCGTTTTGCTTACTGTACTTATCTATCTATCTATCTATCTATCTATCTATCTATCTATCTATCTATCTATCTATCTATCTATCTATCTATCTATCTATCTATCCATGTGTGTATGTGTGCGTGCATGTGCGTGTGTATGTATGTGTGTATGTGTCTGTGTGTATTACAAAAGTAAAAAAAAAAGACTAGCACATTAATATTGGTATTAATTTAACGTGGGTGAGATAGAAATATTCGTTTTTGACGTTTCGAACTGTTTCAGAGAGAAAAAAAATCGTGAGAGGGAGAGAGAGAGAGAGAGAGAGAGAGAGAGAGAGAGAGAGAGAGAGAG
>NC_068989.1:57023825-57026778 GCF_001194135.2 Octopus bimaculoides
GAGAGAGAGAGAGAGAGAGAGAGAGAGAGAGAGAGAGAGAGAGAAGACAAAATAACTGAAAGGAAAAGAATGGAATATAAACTGACGTGAAGTACCTGAGCCGTTTTTAAATAAGGCAGAAATATAGAAAATGAGAGAATATTGTGTTCAGCGATGATAGTTACAAAAATGGGAGATAAAGCATGAGAAGATGAATACGTGAGTGTGAGATAGAAGTAGTCTGTGTGTGTGTGTGTGTGTGTGTGTGCGTGTGTTTGTGTGTGTGTGTGTGTGTGTGTGTGTGTGTGTGTATGTATGTGTATGTTTAGTTAGTGTGAAGCGTGTATGAGTGTATGCGAATGTCGAGTGCATGTTTAACGTTGTATGCATATTACGCGTGTGTGTGCATGGTGCTATTTGGATGTTTGTGCATGGTTATTTTTAGCGTGTGTCGATAGAAATGTCCGTGTGCTTGAGTAAGTGTGAGTGTGTAAGTGCGTATGTGTATATGTGTAACTGTGGAGTGTGGATTGTGGTGCGCGCGTGAGCATGTGTGTTGGCTTGTGTATTGGCTTGTGTGTAATGTGTGTAATAGAAGAGAATGAACTCGAGAATTCAAACCGCGTAGAGCAAAACTTTCGAGAGAGAAAATTAATTCTTGTTCTCTCCGGAGGCGAGATATCGGAGATTCGGCATGCAAAGCAAGACTGAAAATTATGCACCAAACACGTACGTAGCAGCACATGCATGCATTACAAACACACAAGAGGACATACCTAACACATATAGACAGAGATAAACTAAACAAATTACACACACACACATAAATGGCAAACACGTACACACGAACACCTACACACGAACACCTACACACGAACACGTACAGACGAATGCGTACACATGTGTCTACATACATAGAAAATAAGCAATCTCAACATACTCCAACAAAGCTACAAACATATACACGTACATGTGCACACATAATAGCCAATTTAAACAAGGATTCAACATTTACACACACACACACACACACACACACACACACACACACAAACACACACGCACACGCACATACACTTTCGAAATAAATCATAAACTTTCAGGAATCCGAACTGGAAATGAGCTGAAAGGTTGGTGAATATGATCGATCATCATTCCAGGACATCAAAAAATAACACTGTGTTCTATCTATGTGACCTAACTTCGTGACCTAATTTCGCAGTGTGGTGATTCTGTATACATATTCATTTATAACCAATGCTGCATCGGTACTATAGTAATAAACTAGTATCACTTTCCTCTATGAAGCTTCTTATGTGTTTATGCCCATTTTGACAAATGGTGCAATAGTCAAGTATTACTAATACTGTGTATAATCTTTTTTTTTTTTGTCTTCGGTCAGTAAGTGTTATTTCCTACTTGCTTCTACGTAGGCATCAAAGGAAATGATTACTATTTCCTTCAATCATTCCTTTTGTGAACTGGACGTTGATGTTCTGAAACTGACCTATTTTCCATACACTTCAGACAGGTTCAGTGCTGAGTTACTGAAGCAGAAATATCATCATAGCAAATATTCTACTCAATACCGCTGATTTGCTTGTCAGTTGCTTGACCATGACTACTTGAGCATGTCCCTTAGTAGCTGAGAATATGTGTGTCATTGATCATGATCAGGAATAGTGAGGGAGCTTCAATAGCCATGTTTTGAAAGGGATTCTTTGGGATTTGAATAAATGTAACAAAAGCAAAGTTTGAAGGAAATATTAGCCGTTTTTCATACTTTGTAGAGGTAACCAAGTAAGAAATAAAAGTTGCTACCCAAGGAAATAACAATTACTACTCAAGCAAAATATTAAGAGAACTGAATCAAAGCAAATGAAATCTAATTTAATTATTCCAAGAAGAAAGCTTGTTGGTTGGAACAAACAGAGGGTAAAATGAAACCAGAATTTGCTTAAAAATATTCCGTAAGTATTAATTTTCAGGGATGATAAAGTGGAGGAAGATTAAGGAAAGGATTATTTGACTTGAAACCCTAGTTGCTGTCTATACAATTCAGATTAATAAAAACAAATAGATATAAATAGAAACAATAAAATAAGAATGATCGATAGATGATACCTGTAGTATTTCCTTAGTGTGCAGTGATGAGTTTAAGCTAGAGTACGTTAGCATGTAGTGATGAGCTTACAAACCTTCTACGTGTTGGAGAGGAAATAGTCTATGATAAACTGACTCTGAGTCAGTTGCATGTATAGTGGTAACATATTTAAGTGTTTCTACTACGTACATTTTTTTTATTGTCTTTATTCGGAGGAAGAGACTGTACTCTCGACTTTTACAATCTTATCTCACGAGATCGAGGAGATCAACACAGTTAATGTTTCTATTGAATGATTACAAATTATTGCCTGCAGGAAAAAAATATGCGAATTGTGGAAGGACAGCGTTCTGGGGAGGAGGAACTCGATATAGTGAATAGTGATGGTTAAGAGTAGGGAAAACAATGTAGGTGGCGAGAGAAGATATAAGTGAGTCGCGAGGACCTGAGTGGAGGCGACATAAAATGAATCAATTCTGAGGAGTCCTACTACTGTAGTAATATCAAAGAGGCATACATACATACATACATGGTGGTTGTCTACTCCTTAAACAGAGTTTGACCACCTCCTGCACCTACACCTTAGCCCTTTCATGGCGTCTGATGTGGCTTTTTAAACCAGACAGTGTTTTGAAAAAACACCCACACAGATTGCACCTCTGATTTGCACTACCAATACCTGCAAGTAAGTTCTGCTCATTGTGGATCCTAACATGTCTTTTAAGACCCCCATTGGATTTGCAAACCCTCTGGCACACACCACATTCAAACGTGTGCACAGACATATAATCAGAATAGCTGGGTGAGGTTTGTTTTCCATGGGTTCGCAGGTGAGATTTGAGGCCAGCCAAGGACAGACATGGTCTGTCA
>NC_068989.1:57028922-57030599 GCF_001194135.2 Octopus bimaculoides
ATTTATGAGATTTAAATCCCACTGACGAACTTGCAGCCTGAAATACTTTTGTTTTGAAATCTTCCCATAAATTGTTTGGGTCAAGATTAATACCTTCTATAGCGTCGTGGAATCTTTGCAAGTTGCTTGATAATTTAAAGTTTGCAACGTTTAACTTTTTGGGTATCTTAGGACCAGACTGTCGGTTTTTAGGTTTTATCGAAAAATCTATTTTGCCACGCAGTAGATGATGGTCAGTCCAGCTCTCTGCCCCTCTCATGACCCGAACGCTAGAAACGTCTTTCATATCACATTTCCTAATCAAAATATAATCTATGAGATGCCAGTGCTTAGATCTTGGGTGCATCCAGGTGGCTTTATATTTATTTTTCATACATACATACATACATACATGCGTAGGTACGTGTGTGCGTGCATGCCTCTGTGTGTGTGTGTGTGTGTGTGTGTGTGTGTGTGTGTGGAGAAAGAGAGAAAGAGAGAGGAGAGAAACACATTTGTAAGTCAGAGCTTGGAGAGTGGGGGTTAGTGACTTCCTACCAGTTCTGGTGGCCCTTTAAGAGATGTGGTCCGAGATTACTATAGAGGTAGCAGCACCGTCACAGTTGCAAGAGTAAACAGTATTATATTGTGGATATCATCTGAACCGAGTTTTGTAAAGGGTTAATATTTGACGAACAGAGGACTGAGATATTTTAGGACTCTAGTGTAGTACAAAACTTCACTCTCCCATATACGTGGTAACTGTCACCATCTGGACAATAATGAAACTAGAACTGTTAAAACCAGATATATATAATTACTTAATAAACCATTCTGACAGTTACTATTATACTTCACTTTCTTAGCATTTTGGTTATTTCATTCTAGAAGATGGATATATTAAATTACATTGATGCAAGGAGGATGCTTCCACTAGCAACAGCTCTCCAGTCGCTTCAGTGCTGTTGTATAGAATTTATTTACAGTTTGTTTCCTTTAAATAGAGTTCTTCATTGATTTTATTGCATTTCGTTTTATTAAATTTATCACAAGGATATTGTTAGATAGAAAGAGCAAAGTTAAATAACCTTAGCTTAACTGGTATACGTGTCTTAATATATTTGTAAAATTGGCATTTTCAATTGCCAAACCAAGCTGAACCAAAATTCATTTAGAAGGAAAAAAGAAATACATCTTATTTATTTATTTTATTTTTTATATTTTTATATTTTATTATTGTCAGTCATTACACTATGGTCATGCCGCTTTGAAATGTTTAAGCCGAAGAAATAGACCTCAGTACTTTTTTAAAGTCTGGTATCAATCTATAGCGATATTTTACTGAACCGCAAAGTTATTGGGAAGTAAACCAACAATTTTTCTTTATTTTCTTAGTTTTTTGCCATGGTTTTATAGTTATTTCTTAAAGCGATATGAAACAGTTATATTATAACTAACAGTTGTCCGAATTTCTTCACTGGCCTCCACATGATGATGATGGCAATGATGATGATGTAGAGAAAGAGGAAAAGGAAAGGAAAAAGCATGCTGATGGCATTGTCAGAGGCAGAAAGGTAATGATCCTGATCCCTTTTAAGGGCTTCTGAGATCAGCCTGATTTGTAATGTAGCAGTACTGATGAGGAATAGACAAATGGTAAGAATTTGTTAAATCCGAAACCTGGTTCCTGTTTAATCT
>NC_068989.1:57030957-57032680 GCF_001194135.2 Octopus bimaculoides
TACTGATGAGGAATAGACAAATGGTAAGAATTTGTTAAATCCGAAACCTGGTTCCTGTTTAATCTTCACAGCTATGTATAGGAACATTTATTTTCATACTGTTTCAGCTGAAGCTCGGATCGCTGTGCGATAAGGAATACGATCAGCAATGAAAGATTAGCTGGGAACCAAAGTTCAAAGTATTATTACAATAATGCTAATCAAGAAAGGGACAAACAGACCCTAAGGCATATCTTAATGGCAGCAACTGAATTAGAGAAGTTCTGTATTCACATAGCAGAACAATGGGAAACACATTATGATTTGATAATTTTAACAAAATGGAATAAGTATTCTGGAGTGACAAGCCAGAATATGAAAGCGAGAGGCAATTCAGGAATTAGATTTGCTATAAGAACATATTATCAAAGGTAACAGAATTTGCTACGTCAGTAAACGACATTAATAGGTTCACTTGACAAGGAAATGCATTGTTACAATTATCACTGTGTAAGCAGCAACAGCTTCTGTCTTCCCCAATAAAAGCAAAGAAGTCTTCAAAAGCAAATAAGAACCACACGTTTCGCAATAGCAGTCACGCGGTGAGACTTTATGCCCGAATGATATATTTTGTCACAGTATGACATTTACTGCTTCGTGAGAAAGCTATGCAGACTAAAATTAGCTCGATATGCACACTTCAATTATATTTATAATTTGTATACGAACGTAAAACAGCGTTAGTAGTAAGATTCTAACGAAGGGAAATCACTTGAGGAACCTTGTGTATTAAAAATGTAGAGTTTTTCGTCATGGTTCTTCCTGATTAACCTGCAAGTAGTGCTTTCCTTGGAAAGAGCAGCTCAGTCACTTAAGGTACAACGTAATCTTTCTATAGCCTTAGTTTGAAAAATTCTCAGGTATTCCAAGCAGCATCTGTACCCGAGACAAATGGTCTAACAAGAGCTAGGGATCCATTAACTCAAGATGAACTTGCGATACATTCGTTCCCCATTATGAGCATATTTATACTTATATTGAAATAATACACATATGTACTCACATACACATACACACACTCACACACACACACATACATACATATACATATATAAATATACGTACATATATATATGTGTGTGTGTATATGCGTTCGCGTGTGTTAATTCACTAGTACATTCGCACACGTAGACAAGCAAATAAATAGTTAGAAAAACAAATAGTCAATTGTTCTACAATAAATGCTATACGTTTTAATTTCAGTCTTAAGTCGCTAATAATTGTTCGTTTGTATACTTATATGTCGAACATAGTTTTGAATTTAATGTATCTGATACTTCTGGGAATAGTCAGAAATGCGTATGTACATCTCGAAATACTGTTTCCTAACGCTAGCCATTAGCATTTGCATTATCAGAAAATAGAAGACAACTGGGGAACTTGTTACTAAAGGGAGAAATTTATTGTAGACGGTGCTCTTAGATAATTGCAGAAATAAAGATGACCGGCCGAGAATTCCATCTCATATACAGTTAAGATAAATTATATGTTGTCTGTTGCACAGTTAAGTAAGAGTTACTGTTTGAGTGTCTGTCTATGAATTGTAAGAGCTGAAGACATGTGCGTCCTGAAGTCCGCGCCACAAGTACTTGATTGAAGAATTACGCACTCATACAGATGCAAAAATGTACGCACACACACATGGTGCTTATATATATATATATATATGTATATATATATATAT
>NC_068989.1:57033080-57035448 GCF_001194135.2 Octopus bimaculoides
ATATATATATATATACATAAAAAGAATGAGATAAAGAGACCAATGGCATAAATAAATTTATATTTTATGTAGAATATCTTACAGCTGTTTCAGGGAAAATTCAATGTATCCCTTCATCGGAGACGGTAATAGTAGAAGATAAGGATTATTACATCTGTATGAGGAGATTTGCAGTAAGAAATGAGAGTGATACGGAGAAGAAAAAACAAAGAAGAATTGCAATTCTCCGTCTCAGTGTCATACTTGTCTGTCCTATATAATGTCCACAACCTGAACAAGTTATAACATTAGATTCTCGGATGCACAAGTGAAGTTGGTTTTACTTGTGAACCTCTCTCCTTGTTTGAATAGGAATTTCGTGCGTTCCAGTAGGTTGGG
This sequence comes from Octopus bimaculoides, assembly GCF_001194135.2. Taxonomy (NCBI): domain Eukaryota; kingdom Metazoa; phylum Mollusca; class Cephalopoda; order Octopoda; family Octopodidae; genus Octopus; species Octopus bimaculoides. Next base: position 57,033,459 of record NC_068989.1, read on the forward strand.
GCATGTTCCACAGTTTGGGCGTACACATTTTTAACCGTTGGTTTCATGGTTGTTGTGTAAAGCTTCGCATTTGTTAGAAGTCTTTTCAGCGATTTGTGCTGCTTTTTGCATTTGATGAATTTATGCGCTTTCAGAATATTGTTCATTTTTGGGTCTCTAGTGAGCAAAGGTAGATTTTTTTACAATATGCCTCATTGTTTCTAGGGTTGCGAGTTGGCATATACAGAAGTGTTTTGAGATGAGTTGTAGTGTTACGTATTGTCGCCCTTAGTATTTTAATGTCTAATTTCTAAGCACACTTAATTCCATCGTCTATAAGTGAAGGTGGATATTGTCTTTCAGTTAGTGTTGTTCTGAGGTCTTGAAGACGAAGGTCCCGAGTATTTCTATCAGACACTATTGTATATTCTATCAGACACCGTTTGCTAAATTAAAGGGGATATTTCTTTTGATGTTTTTGGCGGTAAGAGCTAAACAGGAGTTATTGCTTCGAGTCAGTTGGTTTATGATAAATGTCAGTTATGATTTGGTTGTTGACCTTTTATATACGTACATGCACACACACACACACACACACACACACACACACACACACACACACACACACACACACACACACACACACACACACACACACACATACACACACACACACACACACACACACACATATATGTGAAATACGTACGTATGTATGTATGATTACACATATATATATCTTAAAACGTTAATTTGTTAAAGAAGGAGAGTTTAGATAAACAAGATATGCTATTTCGATAGATTACGTAGAATACAATCCTTATTTAAACTCAAACACTTTTCTCTTTCTCGAGACTCGGGATTCACATCATAGCGATCATCAGATGAACCGTTAATTTTGCTATAGATCGAACTTGTTTTATAGACAATGGAACATTAGTTCATTCTTTAATGTATTGATATCATTTTCAGTGGGCAGATTTTCGATGTTGTTTAAAGCGTTGTCACTAATTATCGTCGACTTTTCTTTGCCAATTAGTGGATGATCGTTGCCTTTTAGTTCGTGCATAATTTTTAATCATTTCTTGTTATCGTTTTCAATTACTCCAATCTTAAAGAATAGCTGCAAAGTAAGTTCAACTTAACGATATATGAGCAAATTCTCAGGAATTTTGAATAAAATCCGTTTGACGCATGATAAACGACAGTTAACTTCAACGTTGAGAACCCAGTTTATCAGAAGTTTCTAAACGTAAGCTTATCCTCCACGTACCTATTTCTTTTAGGAATCGTTAGAGCTCTTTAGTTATATTTCTCTTGTTATATTGCTTACTTTGTTGCTAATGTTAATTGTATATTTGGAAAATACTGTAAATATGAAATATATAGCAAAAAAAAAAAACGCAAAAGTCTTTATAATATTATATATATCAAATATAAAATCTTTGTTCCAAAATGGGACAATAGCCGTTCATGACATAAAGACAAGAATTGGTAGGCTGTAAACAACAAAAAACATGCAGAATATGGGGACGGAAAATAAGGATCGAGTGCATTAATATGTCAACCAAAATATGTATTATGTTTAATGCACGCATCCACACACAAACACAAATATGTATTAAATAGAATTTCAGTTAGAGGTGAATTCCGCAACATTGAATCTGCAATATGCATACATACATACGCATGTATGTATGTATTATATGTCTGTGTATGTGTGCGTATATGTATTAATCTATAGATATATATATAGCTAAGGTCAGGTAGGGTGTGAAGTTGGGGTATTTCCAGAGAAGCACTCGACCCGAATACTGGACTATTAACACTGTCGGGTTCCAGGCCAAAGCCAAAATTCGTCAGGTGCAGAAAATCCAAGATTCACGACGATTATACCGTCAAATGGGAGTGGCGAAGAGTAAATAATCCAATGAAAAGAAGGAGAAAACGAAAATTACACACACATATATATATATATATATATATATATATATATATATATATATATATA
>NC_068989.1:57035458-57039473 GCF_001194135.2 Octopus bimaculoides
AAGACCTGTCAAAAGGCGGGAGAACTCATGTGTAGTCAACGGCCATCCAGCATTATGTGTACATTGGTGTGTGTGCATGTGTGTGTGTGTGTATGTGTGTGTGTGTGTGTGTGTGTGTGTGCATGTGTATATTTTTATATATATTTTTATCTTTATATATCTTTTTAGATTTTTTTATATATCTTTTTATATATTTATATATATTTTATATATTTATATATATTTATCTTATTTTATTTTATTTTTAGTTTTAAGTGTGAATTTATTTATCTATTTATCTAAGTATTTATCTATTTTTATAAATAAAAAAACATTTTTAAATTGTAAAAATTGCAAATTTTATGCATATTTGCATTTTTTAAATGTGTGTGTGTGTGGGGTGTGGGGTGTATGCAGTTGAGGCTAATTAGCCGTGGTGAAAGCAACTCTTCTAGGAGAGGGACACTCTGACATAAAACCAGGTCATGGTAATGACAGTCCCTTATACTGGCTGCACTGTCAAAGCCATGACTGTTGATGGGGGCAGACTGGGCTCCTGTTTTGAAACGAAGCCGTGATTAGGACAACCAGTATAGGAGAACAAAACTCTGAATTCAAATAGACTTACCACTGCTGGCTTGCTGTGTCCTTTTGAGGAAAAGCTTAAGAGAAGATACTCCGACATAAAACCTGCAGTCAACTTTGTACTACTCATCTTGCTTTGCTTGTCACTGGAATTAACTATTTTGACCCAGAGAGCAGCAAAAGTCTTGTACAAGCGTTTGTCACTGAAATCCAGTGATGTACAGATGTCCCCGGCAAAACACCATCATCGTACAATCACCGCTATTCATAAGTCCTATGGCGATAGAGGCGTGGCGACGTATGTAGACTTGACCGGTTGGAAGCATGCAGTTACAAATCTGCACATAAGGCGGCATGTTTCCACGGACAGGAACTGTTTTCGATGGAGAATCCTGTGTCTGAGCAGACTTTTTAAGAAGAACACTGCTCACCTGGTTATACTAGGAAGGTTCTAGAAATTGTGCACTAAAATTTTCTGTCCTCTTTTTGCTGGTTAGTTTACTACGGCTAACGGTGGTTCAATTTAGGAGAAATGAACAAAGAATTGATATAAACAATGATAACAAGTATGCATGGAATAAGGTTTTTCTTAACCTGGCCTGTTAGAATGTTAGAACTCTTTTAGATCGAGAAGATAGGCCTAAAAGAAGAACAGCTCTAGTAACTAAGGAGCTAAGACATCTTTATGTTGATATTGCAGCTCTTTCTAAAAGATGTTCAGATGATGATCATCTTGTCGAAAAAGCGGCAGGTTTGACATTATTCTGAGTTGGAAAGCCGAAGGGAGAGAAAAGGGAAGGTGGTGTTGGGTTTGCAAGTAGAAGTGATTTGCTAAAAGATCTAGAAGAACTACAAGGCATAAATACACGCATAATGAAACTCTGGATCCTTCTTGTGGACGTTTTGTAACTGTTTTTTCTATTTATGCTCCTACATTTTCAGCTAGTGAGGAAAATATCCATGTATTTTATGAGGAGCTTAGAAGAAGTATTCTGTTGGTCCCTTTGAATGAGAAGTTGGTTGTGCTTGGGGACTTTAATGCACGTTTTGGTAGAGACTATGGTGCTTGGAATGTACTTGGGCGTTATGGAATACGAAAGGTGAACAAATGTCCTCTGCTACAAATGTCCTCAAAACTAGGGTTGATTGTTGGGAATTCTTTCCTCATTTCATGAAACATAAAGTTACCCGGGTTCACCCAAGATCAAAGCAAGGTCACATGATTGACTTTGTATTAACTTGACACGGTAAATAGGGAGACACTGGATTGTTTTGTGTAAACTTGGTTGTCGAACAAATTTTGTGAGCATTTTTAAGGAACTACACAGAAACATGAACGCTCAGGTAGTCTTTAATGGTGAGCTATCTCAAGAATTTTTGGTGGACAATGATGTCAAACAGGGAGATATTCCTGCCCCTACACATTTCTCTATTTATTTTGCTGCATTACTTTGGTATGCTTTCAAGGATTGCAACAGGGGAATCAGAATCAGATTTTGGACATCTGGTCGTATTTTTAATTTGACTCGGTTTAACTGCAAAGCAAAGACTTTCAAAATACTTGTTAGAGAATTACTTTATGCTGATGATGCTGATTTGTTGGCACACTCAGAGGGAGATATGCAATATTTAATGGACAGATTTTCCACTGCATGTGTACATTTCGGACTCAGAATGGGGAAAAGCAAAGTAATGTTTACTCCCGTGCCAGGAAAACATATTCTGAACTAAACATTTTTGTGAATGGAACAAGGTGAGAAATCATTGACACCTCTGTTTACCTTGGAAGCACACTGGCAAGAGATGATAGTCTTGATGCAAAGGTATACTATCGAATAGGGAAGGGAAATGTTATATTTGGAAAGCTCGAAAAGCAAGTATGGGCGGAAGGAGGTATTTCCCTGCAGACAAAAACCAGTGTCTATAAAGCGTGTGTATTGTCTGCGATTCTTTATTCAAGTGAGACATGGACTACTTACAAGCGTCATATAAAAATGCTGGAGAGATTTCATCAAAAGTGCCTCAGACTTATCTTAGGAGTCAAGTGGGAATGTTTGACCTCTTTGAAAGTTCGATAGATCTGTCATTTTAATGAATTTTAGTTACCTTTTTCTGATGATATCTGGAAAGAAATAGCAATTTGAGCAAAACATATTCAGCAACACTACTAATAAACCAAAAGACATAAAAATAACAAGCGTTTAACGGTTTTATAGATATTTCAAAATATGCTATGATGATAGGTGTTTCCATTATTTTGTCCAACCCCCGTATATATTGGTGGCGATTTTATCGCGTATATATTCATATGATATATAAAGGTAAACAAGGAAATTAGGTTATTGTATGAATATTTCTTCTTTTAAGACGTACGTTTAGAATGAGGGTACATGTGTGCTCTATATTGATTTTAAGCATTTTATGTGCTATTTTTAAGTATCAGACTTCACCACGTATCTATCTATCTATCTATCTATCTATCTATCTATCTATCTATCTATCTGTCTATCTATCTGTCTATCTATCTGTCTATCTATTTATCTAGCTAGCTAACTATAGCGGAGAGAAAAGAGAGAGAGAGAGAGAGAAAGATGGAGAAATAGGCAGATAGAAAGGGAAAGGAGATGATACGCACAAAAATGTATTTCGAGTCATGTTTTTAATATCTCATGTATAAAGCACATTAAGACTATTTTTGCTATAACAACATAATTTTTGTAACCTTTTTCAATTGAATTACAAAAATTTCAAAACGAAGAGAAAAAATCGAAACAAAACAAAACGCTGCTGCAATGGCTTCTTTTCTAGTCTTTATTGCACGACTATTGCTTTATTCTGAAAAATATTTCTTTGGAACATTGATATCTTTTACGTCTTGTTATAACTTCTGTTTAGCTAAACCCTTTAGATACCACTTCAATAGGATAAAGAACCCGATGGTAATTGAACTAGCTGTATTGACAAGCTACAATGGTTACATTTGAATTTTTATTTGAAAACGTTAACAAAAAGAAATGAATAAAAAAAGAAAACCGCGAAATGTCGGTGAGTAAAATATCAATACGACTCTGCAAACTGTAATGAATTAATATTCTGCAAACAGTTATTGATGTTATTGATCTTGATGTTATAACAATACACAATATTAAGCTAATGCCCAGTTTAGGAAATGGTATTTGTTCTGATTAATTCGTTATAAGAAATGTCTTCATTTAACAATTATTTATCAAAGAACAACTCTTGACTGATTCGTTAAAGTCAAAAATTTAACCTGCTATGCCAGTGAGCACCTTTCACGCTGAAGAACCTTTTAAAACATAAAAAACATGTTCGTTTTAATTTTTTTATTCACACACTCACACACACATAAAAACACACACACACACACACACACACACACACACACACACACACACACACACACACACACACACACACACACACACACACA
>NC_068989.1:57039503-57046441 GCF_001194135.2 Octopus bimaculoides
TATATATATATATATATATATATATATATATATATATATGTGTGTGTGTGTGTGTGTGTGTGTGTGTGTGTATACATATGTATATGCATGTATGTATGTATGTCTCCAGTGTTAACTGTCGGGAAAAGGAGTACTTGATACCACTGTGAAGATTAATGATAACTTATTCTATTTTAACTTTTATTGTTACCTCCGCCTTTTTTAAGGCGGAGGTATTGTTTCATTTGTCTTTGTTTGTTTGTCTGTGGACGAGATATCTCAGGAACCGCCAGATGGATTAGGATGAAACTTTCAGGGATGTTTGGCCTTATGACTGGTACAAACCAATCAGATTTTGGTATCGATCTGGTACCGGACAAGGATTCTGGATTATTTTTCCTGTTTTTTTATTTAATTTTTAAGAGCGGTTGGGTTCATTTTTAGTATTCTCGTTTGTGAGAACGGACGAGTTTAATTCAGATATTCGCATTTTAAAAATTATCTCCGGCTAATCGTTGAGAGGACTTTGGTGTTCCCTTGGCGGAGGTTTGTCACAGGCGGTTTGAGTTGTTTTTTGTCATGTTAGACGTAAGTCATAGTGTTAAATATTTGTTTTATTGATTGTAACTGTTGAAATTGTTCCTAGTTTTATTTTGAATTGTTGTTTTTTCCCATTGTGGGAAAATGGAGAAAACGCCAGCAGGTGGCCACAGTTAGGCGGCTGCAACTAGAAAAGGGATAGACGTGGAAACGCTGAAGGTACGAGAAATAAAGGTTGAGCCTCGAAAAATGAAGGAATGCAAGAAGTTGCTGGAAAGAGACGGAAATACACTGAAATTAACGCCACCTGTGGAACTAACAACCAATGCAATGAAAAGAAAGGTGATATATAAGACAATGAAGATAGACACAAGGAAAATAGAAATAGCGACAATAGAGGCTGTTTAAGAATGTTTGGAGAATATAAAAAGACTAACCACATTTATAACAAGAGGGAGAAAGTACGCTACTGTGGAGGTGCGTTTTGCATCAAAAGAGGAGGCAATTAACCACACCACAGAGGCAATAAGATCGGAAGAATGGGTACTTTTGCCATCGTACTGTGGCAAACGTGTGGCCAGGGTGCGAGTTGGCAAAGTGCTCCCAAAGCTGAAAGAAGCATGGCTGATGACAGCCATAATATATGACATGTATGAGGAGGCCAAGATACTGAAGGCCACAAGAACCCAAAGAGTTAATTACTGGGGATATGGAATAGAGTTAACCGTTCAAGCAACAGTGGAAGACCTAAACAGAATTGTCGAAGAGATAGTGCTGCCCGATGACGTAAGATTCAGAGTGGTGGTGGAGGGCAGGCCGCCTATATGTTATACATGTGAAGAAAAGGGCCACATGAAGGCGACGTGCCCCCAGAGGGAACAGCACATAGAGCAGACGGAAAGGCAGGAGAGCACGGACCAGGTGGTACAGTTCGAGATAAAGGAAAAAGCAACAGAGGAGGGGTTCACAGTGTTTAAAAAAAGAAAGAGAAGTGCGAGAGTGAGCTCTCTGCCAGAGCAGCAAAAAAAGAAAAGAAAAAAAGAAGAGATGGAAAAGGAGGAGACCAGAAGGAAGTAAGACGAAATAATGGTAGATAAAATAAGCGAAAAGGAACTTGAGGAGGTGTTCAGGGAGAAGTTGCATGAGGTGGAGACATTGGTGAGGGCACAGGTTGTTCCGGTGGAGGAAGAAACTTTAGAAACGCAACTGGAGAGACTGTTCAGAGTGGTGGAAGAAAAGAAGAAGGTACCAGGAGTGGAGCAGGAAAAGAGAAAACTAATAAGTAAAGGAAAATTTCGATGGGATTTTGTGACTTACGCAAAAGCAAAGAAACTGAAAAGAAAGTATTAAAGTTTAAACATATTATAAAAGTAAAGTTGCCCACGGATGTATATTCCGAGAATGTGAGGCCATCGTGGTTGACAAGGACACCTACAACAGACTAAAAGACATTTGTGGAGAAGGGATTGACCCGCCAGGAGTGATGGTGGGGTTCGATGAATTGCCACCAGTAGTGGAGCAAAAAGATTTAGAACCTTTCATGAGATATTAAAAAAGGAAAAAAAATAAGTAAAATTGTTTTATCGAAGAAAGAAGGAAAAGTAAAATTGTTTCACTTTAAAAAAAAGAAGAAAAAACGAGATTAAGAGAAAACAAGATAATAGAACGATTGTAAATAGTTTATATAAACGTTCAAATAATACTGCATGGGAGTGGGGCCCATGCAACCGTTTCATTTCTCATTTTTATATAACATTTCATTTTCATTCGTTTTATGGTTTTGTCCCCACTGTGGTGTTGTGTCTGTCTTTGTAGTTTCCTCTCTGTGTTGTAGCCGTAGTGCCAAAATAAAGAAACAATGGCGGAGGTTTGTACTCTCTGAGCGCTCTAGTATTTAGTTTCACCCGTCTACACTTATTGTTGCTGCTGCCGCTTTTGCATTCATTTCTCTGCTATCTTTTTTCTTTTATTTGTTTCACTCATTAGACTGCGGCCATGCTAGGGCACTGCTTTAAAGAATTGCCATCGAACCAATAAACACCGATGCTTACTTTTTTAAAATCCAGGCACTTATTCTATCGGTCTGTGTTGCCGAATCGCAAAGTTACGGCTACGTAAACACACCAACACCGGTTGCCAAATGGCGGTGGGGGACATTGCTTGTCAACCATAAAAGAAGTATCGGCCCGTACTTCAGTAGATTCACTCCCCTCTACCATTCCTTACAAATATCGATCCTTGCGTTCAATTAAAAATTATATCAATATTATACAACAGTTTATTTGAAATTCAACACTAATGGAGGATAAAGGAAGTGTTATGTGGTTAAAAGTTCCCTTTACATATAAGTGATTGCAAGATCATTATTGATCGTATCTAATTGCATTTAAATTTTACCAGGACTGATAAACTAATGAGTTCTTTAACTTAAGAGTTTCCACTGGTTATTGCTAGTTTATGGCGGGAAATCTAGTTCATGCGAATTTCCCCTTTTGAAAATCAACCAACGAAAAGAATTAAAATCGCTTCTTCGAAATAAGGAGATATTCGTCGAATGTACAGTATCAGGAATAATTCTTATCTTTCGGGAGTCGATAAAACATCAATCAAAAATGCAGTACTTTATTCTAGCCATTTACATCTGGGCTAGTTTGGTCATTTAGGTGTGTTATAGATACACCGCATTGTCGGTGAAATTATGTCAGTTGCCTAGCAAGGTTAAAGGCAGTTAGTTGGTGGAAGCTTTAAGTCGTTGAAAAATGACTTGCAGCATTCTTTCCGGCTCCTTAAGTTATGAGTTCAAATCCCGCCAAGATCAACCTTTATCCTTTCGGGGTCGATAACATAAAATTCCAGCGAAGTACCAGGGTCAGTGGTATCGACCACTGCCCCTTAAAATTGCTGGACCTGAGCCTAAATCAGAATTTATTAACAGCGTCGTTAGAGCGTCTTTCAAATTAATTTCTGGTATATGTTGCGGGTCTTTACGCCTTTTATTTCCTTTTATTACTTATGAGCTAATAAAGTACCAGTGAAGTACCAGATTTGCAAAACGCTGTAATTGTGTAACCATGTATGAATTCATCTTATACTTTCATCGACAATCTTTTTCTTTCAACGTAAAGCAGCGTCAGGTATCTCCTATGAAAAATAAAATAAAAATACGTTGAAATCTAACAGAAATGTATGTTATTACAGACGGCAGAAATGAATCATTTTATAAATTCCGCATTCGTAAATATAGATATTGGCGAACGCAGTCAAGAGATGCACTTATTGATTTACACACACACACACACACACACACACACACACACACACACACACACACACACACACACACATATTTTGTGAAAATCGAAGAAGAGACGTATCTTTCAAAAGTTTTAGAATCGTTCGCTTTCACTTCCTCTGTTAGTCTTAAATTTCATTAAAAGAAATGTTGAATTTAGAATTACGGAGATGTACTTGCATAGCAAGTGACCTGATCTGAGATCGTTTGCTGAAACAAAAACAATTTCAGCGTGGAAGGTGTTTATAAGCCATTTAAAAACACACAAAAACCGTTAGATTCACTTCAACATTTAAATTTAATTTGCCAAAATATTTTCGTCTCTGCAGCACAGAATTTTGTCAGTGAAGAGGTCGCAGTGTCAAAGCGACGAAAATATTTTGGCAAATTAAATTTAAATTTAGAAGAAAACAAACAAATAAATAAGTTTTCTTGAAGATAAACCGAAGCAGAGAAAAAAATCGAGAATTCTTGAAACACAAAAATATTGAGATTTCAGTGGAATTCGAAATCAAATATAAAGATAAATGAATTTAAGATCGAAATAAGGAATGCCACAATTAATGCTTTAAAATTTGCGTTCGTTTCTGTAGACTAGATATATGCCAATATTTCAAGGAAGGCGTGACTAGATTTTCTGAAGTTCATGTCTAACCCGAGCAAAATAGAGAAACTTTTTTAGTTACATTCAGTGGCAAAACAATGTGAATCAAATTTGGGATATTTTCTTTACACGGTTTCGCTGAGACCTGCAGAGACCTACGAAGTTTGCTGTTCGACCACATGGTTGGATCTTGGACTATTGCCTTCTGCTATAGTCATGGTGGCTTTGGTAGGTGGAAACGGAAGAACGACGTATACAAAAATAAGTACGTCCATCCATAAATCCATCCATAAATCCATCTATATATACGTATATATATATATATATATACATATACTCATACGTACACACACGCGCGTAACATTCAACAGTAACATTCAACAGCCACTTCGATGTGGCGACTTTATATATATACATATAGTGTCCTGTTCTGTGATGGTACGATCAACGAAAAGCTACTCCATCAGGTGTGAGATAAATATTATTTAATAAACATAATATGTTTTATGTGTTACTATTAGTTTAGAGCAAGCCAGAAATAATTTTCAACACATGACATAACAAACTAAAAATGGAACGATAGGATGAGAGAAAAATCGAGAGAAGGGCGAAAAAGAAGTAGATATAAAAGGCTCAAGGTTTTCAGGTCTAAGGACTCTAACACTGCTGAATTCTGGATCCGAAATTTTCAGCTGTTGTAAGAATATGTCTAAGTTCTTTTGGCGAATTCGAAAGTGCTTTCTGGATTGAACACCTCTATCACAGACTCTAATATACTATTTTTTCAGCCTTATATTTTACGATCTAAGAGAAAATAATTCTAATAACCACCTCCAACTCCTTTTGCTCCTTTCCGTTTTCTTTTTCGTTTTCTTGTTTTTCAACTTTCCACTTTTGATATCTTCATTCTGCTCGCCTTTTTTCGCTTTTTCTGTCGTCCTATCGTCCCACTTTTAGTTCTTTATGCTATGTGGACAGTGCCTGATGATTGTGCTAGGACACCAGACGTGTTAAAAAAAATACTGTCTGGCATGCTCGCAGCACGAGAAACTAATAGTAGTACATAAAAACTTATATTGTGTTTACTAAACGACAGGAATCTTTCAGTTTCCGCGAACCAAATCAACTCACAAGGCGCCTAGGGTTATATCAGAAAACACTACATATCGATATGTCTGAAGATGTGAGTTGGTATGCGTGCTTTTGTGTGTGTGTGTGTGTGTGTGTGTGTGTGTGTGTGTGTGTGTGTGTGTGTGTGTGTGTGTGTGTGTGTGTGTGTGTGTGTGTGTGTGTGTTTGTATGTGTGTGTGTGTGAGTCTGTGTGAGTCTGTGTCTGTCTGTGCGTGAGTCTGTGTATGTCTGTGTGTGCATTATTATAATCAATAACAGGTATACAATCTAATTAAGAAAATTAAAAACAAAGAAATGGCAAAAATGGAAGCACGTGAAATGTGTGAAATATATACGATGCACACAACTTAATGAAATAGTGACAAACATAATCATATCAATAGCAGAAGATAATTAATCAATGATGAAAATGTAATTTGGTTGTATATTACAAAAATGAAGAATTTTGTTTTTAATATTATAAATAATCAAATTTTAAATTACTGTAATCACACTAAATAATGAAATTTATGCAAGGCAATGTAATTTATGATGTAATCAATGATGCTCTGGCTTCTATAATGTCATCTATAATGTCATCTATAACGTGTTTCTTGTTTCTGTTCCTTTTTCTATTTGACAGATTCGTAGAAAAAATGGGTTATCAAATTCGTTGCGGGCACACTAACACGTCGACAACGGCCAGCAGTTGATAAGTAGAAATGATGATGATGATGATGATGATGATGACAATAATATTAATAACAATAATTCTTTCTACTATAGGCACAAGGCCTCAAATTTTGGGGGAGGTGTTAAGTCGATTACATCGACCTCACTGCGTAAATAATTGTCTTGGTATAAAAGATGTGCTACAGCAAATATCCTGCTCAATACCACAGATTTGATTGTCAGTTGTCTGACCGTAACCAGTTGAGCTTGTCCCTTAGTGGCTTACGATATGTGCATCTCATATCACGAGCAAGACCAGTGAGGGAACATCATAGCCATGTATTGAAAGGAATTCTTTGGGGTTTAAATAGTTCACCTCTGGAAACATTAGTATTTCGCTCATCATCCTTAAACAAACCTTATTCAGAGACCTTTCGAGCGTGATGGGCTACTCGACCTGAATAACTTCTAACTAGGCCCCACCACCATGTCGCTCACACATGGTCGTGATGCATGTTGCTAGTATACCCTTATCAGTCGCGTAGTCATGATGGGTGTATTGGGGTTCGTATAATTGTACTCCAGTGTCACTTTGCTTTGCTCTCCCACTCAATAATAACGATAATAATAATAATGGTTTCAAATTGTGGCACACGATACATAAGTTTATATTTACATATAAACACGCATATACTTCTATATATAACTGTATGAATGTATTTATGAATATATATATATATA
>NC_068989.1:57047664-57052964 GCF_001194135.2 Octopus bimaculoides
AGAGAGAGAGAGAGAGAGAGAGAGAGAGAGAGAAACTTGCGCATGGAAAGCCGCACTTGAATATTCATTAAATGATAATATGCGTTTCTACATTTCTCTGACAATAGGCTTTTACGTAACATCATGTATATATTCGAAGAGAGCAACATATACATAGACAATCTATAGATAAAAAGGAAAATATAACAGTGGGTACATAAGACAGAAACTGCCTCTGCTAACATCTGCTATTTCCTAATTAGAGCAGTTTTTCAGTCATTTGACTGCGGCCATGCTGGAGCACTGCCTTTATTCGAGCAAATCGACCGCAGGACTTATTCTTTGTAATCCTAGTACTTGTTTTATCTGTCTTTTAGGCCGAACCGCTAAGTTATAGGTCGTAAACACACCAGCATCGATTGTCAAGCGATGTTGGGAGTACAAACACACACACACACACACACACACACACACACACACATACACACACGCACACACACATATATATATATATATATACGACGGGCTTCTTTCAGTTTCCCTCTAGCAAATCTATTCACAAGGTTGAACCCGGAGCCAGGACCATGTGATTGGTGAGCAAGCTACTTACCACACAGTCACTCCTGTGCCTATCTATTTGTATATTTTTAAAGAAATCATAGCTTCACTGAAATCAACCGAGATATTCCAGCGAGTCATCCTGGCTCATTTTTGTCAATTTTGTTTTTCCATATAATTATGTTAGTGTGTAAATTCTTACTAAATTATTTAGATAATTAGAAAGACATATTAATTAATTTATTTCTTAATCAATGCAAATTTAAAAGTCTTCTTTCTCCATATTCTCGTTTACTTTTGCAGCCTGTTTTAACTGCGCGCGCGCACGCACACACATATGTATGTACGTATATATATATATGTGTGTGTGTGTGTGTGTGTGTGTGTGTGTGTGTGTGTGTGTGTGTGTGTGTCTGTGTGTGTACACACACACATAAAGTAAAAACGATAGAGTGAACCTCCATCGATTTATAGAGGGAGTATGCTTCCGATTGTTCGGTCAGTTGAATTGTATATTCATTGAATTATGCTGAGTACTTCATATACATGTGTATCTTTCAAGTAGTCTTCGAGTAAGATAAGATTTCCTCAGTCTGAATCAGCACTAGTCTTTTGAATTTCATGTAAATTAATCCATGTGATGGACCTTCAAGTAGTTTCCGTCTACCGAATTTCAGTTATAAAGCAGGGGTTACTCCGATATTATGATAAGAAGAAATTCTTGAACAAGATATTACGAAATGAGATCGAATCCGGGATCTCATATCTACGGAATGTATTTCTTAACTTATAGATACTTACACAAATGCACACATACATAGAGTCATACATACATACATTATAGTTGTACCCTCGTTACACGAGAAAGCCTTTCCCAGAAAAAACTTACTGAAATGATTCATTACTGATGCTATGTGATGCCCTTATATGACTTTTTAGCCCAGCCAAACTCTTACACATTTTGTTACATACTGCACAACAGTGCTGACTGGCAGGAGAAACAGGTGCCATCATATGCACTCTCTTGACGTGTCTTTAGAGACCTAGATCTCCAGCTGAGAGACACACCCTTCCACATTTTACACATGTTTGTTCTGAATTCTAATAGCCGCATCATTGTTTATCATGGGTCGATTCCTATGAGATTTTTTATAGCTCACTAGGCCTGCACGACTGAAACACCTCCTCCTACAAACCACACACACAAAAAGCAACACTCTCACTTTCCACAGCTTCCCTCTTTCTAAGCCCTTCCCAATTCTCTCATACTTCACTCTCTCCCTCTCAAACCTTGAACAATCACTATGCACTATCTTCCTACACCCATCGCGGTCTCGTGCCTCCCTCTCCCAACCACCAGCTACAATTCTAGGAAGTTGGTCATCATAACAAGGACGATATTAACTACCTCTAGTAACTTTCAGATCAGCAGTGCACTTATGAGATCCATGTTGGACAGACTAGCAGAGTAAGCGGCATCAGAACAGACCAAGCTATATTTAAGCACTGCATCATAACACCATATCACTCAGGCAACACCTATTGAACTGTGACAGGAGAAATGAGTAGATGAGTTGTTTACTCTACAATGAACACAACAAAACAACTTAAGGGTGAGTAAAGTACTCCCGAGTAGCTTCATTGAGTTCTCAATGTGATTCCGTGATAGCAGGACTTGAACCACAACAAAGTAGAAATGAAATCCAGCACAGCATCGAAGAGCACAAGTCAGTCTATGTGTTTGTGTGTGTGTGTGTGTGTGTGTGTGTGTGTGTGTGTGTGTGTGTGTGTGCGTGCGTGTGTGTAAACATATCTATGTATGTGTGTATCTATGTTATGATTTAACTTAGGCATAGCGATGCTATTAGCAAGTTGTTAGAATTCAAAATATTTACGCTTTAGGGTGGTGAGCTGGCTGAACCGTTAGCACGCCGGGCGAAATGCTTAGCGGTATTTCGTCTGCCGCTACGTTCTGAGTTCAAATTTCGCCGAGGTCGACTTTGCCATTCATCTTTTCGGGGTCGATTAAATAAGTACCAGTTACGCACTGAGGTCGATATAATCGACTTAATCCGTTTGTCTGTCCTTGTTTATCTCCTCTGTGTGTAGCTTCTTTTGGGGAGTAAAGAAATAAACGTTAGCACGCCGGGCGAAATGCTTAGCGGTATTTCATATGTCTTTACGTTCTGAGTTCAAATTCCACCGATGTCGACTTTGCATTTCATCCTTTTGAGGTCGATAAATTAAGTACCAGTTGCGTGCTGGGATCAATCTAATGGACTGTCCTCCTCCCACAAAATTTCGGACCTTATGCCTAGAGTAGAAAAGAATATTTACACTTTAGAATGTTAGGTGAGTACAGAGCGTAATGTGCACTATTAAATGATAAAAGAACAGGAGTTACGTAATCACTTGCATTAATTTATGCATACACAATCATATACATCAGTGAAATATACTTGTATCAGCCTTATTTTTTCATTTCAGAAATCAAAGGCGCATTTCCTTTTGTTCTCTACATTTTGAGTTCAAATTATGCCACGGTCGACTTTGTCTTTTATGCTTTCAGGGTGAATAAAATATCAGCTGAACACTGGGGGTGATGTAATCGACTTACTCATACTCCTAAATTTGCTAACCTTGTGCCGAAATAAGAAATCAGTATTTATGTCAGAAATCATTACGTATATTTGTTGGATGGTGGAGTGGCAAATTCATCATTGCTATTTCTTTATCTTCTGAGTTGAAGACTTACACCTAAGAAATCTGTCTTTCGTCCTTCGGAGGTCGATAAAAAGGGGGGAAAAATAGCCAATTTGAACAGAAGGTTTTAATCGCCTAAGATTTCTGTCTTATGTTAGAAATCATTACTTCTTCCTTTAATTATATTATAAATATACAAATCTGCATACTTACTCACACAGTTACATAGCTTCAATGAATACGTGTATTTAAATTATATTTTGCTGGAAAATATTTTGAAAAAACAAAACAAAACAACCGCATAGAAATTATACGTCATTGTTTTGGTGTCAGTACAACAGCTAGGTCATGTCTTTTTTAGTAAATCTATTCAGTTATGTGCACTGAATTAGCCTAGGGAAGGTAGCACACCTCAATGAATACAATTATAGTAATCAATGTTCCATTTCGTTTTGGCTGTTGTCGGTGCTGGCAAACGTGAGGTAGTGTCAGCTATGCTTCTATAATATTACGTGCGTTTGATCTTGATAGTTATACGAAACTTTTAGAGCAAGGTTAAGCTCCTTTAAATAAAACAAGCTTAATCAATACAGAGAATTTGATCAATGTAAAAACCAAAAATTGATCTGAAATTATTGATTGCTCTACATCAGTTTTCAAGCTATTCTCCAAACACCTACAAGAGTAAAGAAGTTCGAAATACACACACATAAATATATACATACATATATACACGCATGCGAAGGCAGTCACACGCACACACGCTTGCACACACATAGATACACAGACGCACACATGTATGTATGTATATATATATATATATATATATATATATATATATACATATATATATATAATATTATTTAGTATTATAATTATACATATTTATGTAGCATATTACATTATTACATACACACATTTTTATATATAACCTCTCTCCCCCTCTCTCTATGTGTGTGTGTATATATATATATATATATGTGTGTGTGTATATACATACACACACACGCACACACGCACGCACGCACGCACGCGCACACACACACACACACACACACACATACACACATATATATATACTACCTTAAAAGCCACCTTTTGAGATAGTATATAGATTTAAAGTAACTGACCGACCCTGAATGGGAATATCTGCAAACAGACCTATGACTTGTTTTGGAGAATTTGTTGCAATTGCTTCCTCCTGAGTCATATCCCAATGATGATCATATTCGTCGCAAAAAAGAAAAAGAATCATGTAAAAAAAATCGTCGAAAACAATCGCAGTAATGAAAACACGAATCCAAAATTTTAGGCTTGCAGGTCCGGATTCGGCCGGGGATGTTTTTAATTTACTCACAGAGTTAGCCTTTAAATTATGAAAATTGTTATCGTACAAAAGCATTTGTCGCAAAAAGTCACGTAAAAGAATCGCCGAAAACAATCACAATAATGAAAACTTGGGAAACTAAAATTTCAGGATTATAGGTCCGGATTCGGCCCGGAATGTTTTTAATTAACTTATAGAGTCAGCCTGATTCCAAAATGATATGATATGTTGGGCTACGACCTCTAGGAGTAAAGTTGAAAACGTGTGACACACTGACACACTGACACTCATATTTAGTATATTACATTATTATATTATATTAAGGCAGCTTAGCAGTATTTCGCCTGCCGTTATGGTTTTGAGTTCCAATTCCACCGAGGTCGACTTTTCCTTTCCTTCTTTCGAGGTCGATAAAATTAATGCCAGTTACCTACTGGGGTTTGATGTAATTGACTTAATCCCTTCCACCAAAATTTGAGGCCTTATGCTTCCAGTAGAAAGGATTTATTAAAGTTGAAAGAAACAACCCACTCTGGTGCGGAACTCTGAATAAAGTGTTAAATTTTCATGTGATATGCATATCTCTAGTGTGTTGAGTTTTATATCAAATGATGACTGTCACTACGTATAATAAAATTTACAAATATTGCATGTAATATATACAAATACACGCACGCACACACGCACACACACACACACACACACACACACACACACACACACACACACACAC
>NC_068989.1:57053076-57061708 GCF_001194135.2 Octopus bimaculoides
ATATATATATATATATATATATATATATATATATATATATATATACATATGTGTGAATATACATATATATGAATATAAACACTGATACATACATAATACACACCACACACACACACACACAGAGATTCACACACACATATATAGGCAACTCGAGGATGTTAGATCCACATTAGGGATTACATAATCCAAAAAATTCCACTCGTTAATCACTATCATATAAGGAGAAAGTCACGACGATATGTTAGGGATTATTGTAATAATACATATTGTTAATCTTGAAAGAAAGAAAATGGCGAAAAATGGTTGTATGAATAATTTATTTGTATGATATAAAGATGTAAAATCTTTTTTATAATAACAATACAAATAAATTATAAATTGTAAAGCTCAAAAGGAAATGGCAGGTGAGAAAAACCTAGGTATATGTTTCGGTTCAGGCTTCAGACTAAATCGGAGTGATGTATTATACAGATGCAGCATGAGAGCGACGGCTGAACAACAGCACTAAAGATAAATCCATTCGCCAAACGCTCATAGATGTAAAAAGACTATCCGCTTTTTGAGATATTCCATGCGGTTCCAGAACTATTGCATGAGGTTTCGTTCACAAAGATCTGGATGAGAAACATTTCACATACCAACAAATAATTGAGCATTATTCTGCTTTCTGAATAATTGAGGATAGTTCCGATATCGACAGGAAGTGTAACTGCTCAATAAATATTGAATAAACTGAAAGAATGAAATTCTAAGTTGTTAAGTTGCGAGCGAAAATGTCACATATGTCATTCATCTGTAGAAGAAAATGCATTTATGAACTGTAGCTGCTCCCAAAATGTCATGTCGTTGTTACTAATATAATAGAATGTCATTTATAAGAGGAACCATTATAAAACATTTTTAACGTTAAATGTATTCAAACATTCTAACAAAGAAAATTGGTGAAATATTCACGTGGAAAATTTTGCCAAATGCTAATACACTACTTTTATATAGATATGAATGGAATAAATAAAAAAATATATGTAGTTATAGTATTGTAGTGGTCAACTTCCCAGTGAATATAACTATTTCATTCAATGTTAGTGAGAAAGAGAATATTTATGCGCTACTATGCAGAAACCGGCAGTTTCTCAATCCAGATTTATATTACAGTAGGACAGGTGGAGTTTTCAAAGAAAGAAAAAGCCATCTAACGTGTATTCTGTATATTCAATATGCAAGCGGAACAGTGAAAGTGTGGAAAAATATTCTACAATAGAGCATGTAACGCTTTGTTGATTTCTAAATCCCAAAGAAGATGGATTCCTTCCTATATTGAAAACAACCTTTACTCTATTAGAGCACTCCAGTGAATTAAAATTGAGAGTATGATACATACAAATGGTTCGGCACGATGCTGTCGCCAAAACAATTTACAATACCAACCTCAAAAAAGACTGTCCTGAAATAAATCTCACTATTATGGAATACATTCATAAACACCAACTCAAGGAATACTAGCGGAATATTCCCATCAAAACTTCTGTAAAATTAAAACAGAACAGACCGGATATTGTCGTTTGGGACAGAGGAGCTAAGTTATGTACCGTCATAGAGGTTAGTTACCCTGCAGATATAAATATCTCATTGGAAATCAAAGAAAAAGAGAATATCTATGGAAAACTGTTTCGAAACCTCCAGCTTCCATATCCAGACTATGAATTCATATTCATACCAATAATAATTGGAGCATTAAGTTTGTTAGTAAATGCTTAAAGGAGAATCTGGATAGACTGGGATTTTCAGAAAGAGAAATCGACCGGCTAATTCGTACATTACAAATGCAATCTGTGAGTGGAAAAGTAAAAATATGCAAGACTTTTCTCAAGTTCCAAATGTAAATTTGTCCGTGTTAACTACATCACAAAGATGGAGCCTTGTATCTTTGTTGGAAACCGGCCCCCTTTTCAGTGGAATATTTATAATAGTTAAAAAAATAGAAGAGACATACATACATACATACATACATACATACATACATACAAAAATACCCTGTTGTTGATGCTGAAATTCCAATGAAGGAACCTTGGATTTAGGTTAGAAACCGGCTCTTTCCCTATTGACAAGAAATCTTGAAATGAAACTGAATGGTATATATACATACGTGTCGGTTATTGACAGAAAGATGAGTATGACCATAGCTGACAAATTATCTTATCCCAAATGTTAAAGACAAATTGCTATAAGAAATTCGTGCACAGAAATTTAAGGTCAATAACAGCTTGCACAACATTCTAAGACAAGCACCTTCACAACTATGTAGTCCAGAAAGAAACAAGAGAAAGATCTCCAGCTTTGCAATAATGCATGGGTTATTTCAGGATTTCCCTCTCCGAGAGTCTAAGCAAAGGCGAGGGATCTCTCACTCCCGGCTGTTGGATGGCCGTCCATTCTACTATCCTTTGATAGGTTTTGGTTTTCTCTCTGCAGCGTGTCCAATGAAAACCATCCTCCTTATCAAATAGACTTAGAAGATTTATGGTTTAGTCGTCCACGGCTTGACCCTGGTACAGGATACCAGTAGCACTAAGGATAACTTGATACGACATAAATACTCGCATACACACACACACACACACACACACACACAGGCAGACAGACACACACACACACACACACACACACACACACACACAGATAATTATGTAGGAATATATATATAAACTTATATATATATATACATATACACACATATATACATATATACATATGCATACCCACATACACACACACACATATATAGACATAGATAGATATACATATGTGTATATATGTATATATATATATGTGGATAAAAAATGTGTAGATATATCTGTGTGTGTGTGTGTTTGTAGTCTAAAAGAACAACTAGAAAACAAATAGCTGGTATTTCAAATATTTCACTACGAAAGTTTCAGTAGACAGTAACCAATAATTAATATTCAGTAAATCGATCAGCAGCCACCTTGTCAGATGATGTGTTAAAATACAATTCCTTCAAAATTTCTTCCTTACATGTACGAATGATGCTTCAATCTGTTATAGGGAAAGAAAAATACGAAGAATGAAAAATAACATAAGTAATATTTAAAAAATAATAATACTTCAAAAGATATATAACAGGATTTCGATGAGGTGGTGCGAATTCAAGGCGACGCATGCAAGAGTGGGTATTGGGAGAGAATGAACTGGACCATAAGGGATAAACAATAAGTGCATCTACACAAACATACAGATACACGTACGCAAACACAATCACACACATATATACATATGTTTTCATGCTGAAATACTACGTTATATACTACGCCTTGTATATTTACACGAAATTCGAAACCAATAATCGTGTTATAAGTTAAGACGTCAAAAGACTTCATTTACGTTTTCAAACATAATTCATAAAGATAAGGAAGTTACGGAAAACATTTACTATATTGACCAAAGAATTATTGGTCAAAATATAATTTAATGTCAATCTAAATAAACCTGTTCTTTGCCATGCATGATGAAAAAATACATTTTTCGCTGGGAAGCTTCAACCATTACTCTGCGAGCAAATATAACTCCTTTGAGGAAACCAATCACAATCTGATTTTTGGAACATTCCAACTCTCTTTATTGACCGTTGACTGGACACTATTCAATTTTTTTTCTCCGTGTTTTTCTCCTTGTCTCCGTATTCTTTCTGTTGTTGAAGAGCGTAGCTCGAAACATCAAAGACTTTCCGTATTCCCGAGCGTCATACTAATACATCCTTTTGTTATTTACACCACCTGTCCTCTTCTGTTGTTGTTTTTTCGTATATTCTCCCATATATATATATGTATATATATATGTATATATGCATATCAACGAAGTGAGATTTGGTTACTACATCCTGCAGGATTGGAAATTTGACAGAAATACTAGTACTAGCCCTGAATTTCTAGGAATTACCACAGCAGTCTCAAATTTTATACAAATCTACTCAGAATGGTATCAATGCACTTGGTACGAAAAAGCATACCTTCTTCTTATGTAGTGAATGATGAGAATTTTCTTTCTCTAATATAATTTACATTAAAAATCTTAGTAGTTAAATCAAAGATTCAGGAATTATTACTGCATGAAACTACTGGACCGGGAAAGGGCGCCTAGAAAATGTTGTCCATAAATAGAATATCCAATCCTAATAACCCTAAGTAACTGATATTTTTCTTCATATAATGGAATGACATATTTAGAAGTAAAAAAAAATATAAGGAAATTGTATATAGTGTTCAGGTGCGCTACAACTATATAAAAAAAATAATAAGCATCAGGTGTATTGTTGGCGAATTTCAGGAAGCACGGAAGTTTTAAAGGACGTAGTGTCTCGACAGTTAACAAATGATGCAAGTAGCTTATTCTATGTTTCAGCAATTCTGAGTGTGAAAATATGTTACGGAAAGTCATGGGTGCTGTGTTGTCTTTTGATTTTGTAACCATGTCCAAAAGTGTTTGACGTATGGAATTCAAAAAGGTACCCCAGGTTGTTGTTAGAAATATGGTGGATAATCTTGTGGGTGTCTACCAAGTCAGTTGCCAGACGCCTGACCTTCCCATGCTCAGGGAAGCAAGACGTTCAGAGTATGGTAGATGCCTCGCGGTGGCTATTCGTTTGGTTGCACGTTTCTGAACAGTTTCCCGGAGATTGATAGCTGAGCAAGATAGGATTTCCAGACTGGTGATGCAAACTCTACGTGTGGACGTACCATAGTCATAGAGTGTTTTAAATAGAAAACTACGGAGCGGCTGACAAAGGTCTTATTAAGTGATGCTAAGACTTCCTCAGCCTTCTTGACAATCTAGCGATGTGGTTTGTCCAACGCAGATTCCTGTTTTCAATAATATCCGTATCATGTTCGCTAACAGACCTCTTAAGACTGGAGTTGTTGAAGAAATATAAAAAGCTGAGGTTTCCCCACCAACGTGCATGGTTACGAACTTGCCCACAGCTAATTTGAGTTGCTAGTTAGTAAGCTATTGCTGCATTGTGTCCAGGTCTGATTGTAGGAAAGATCTATAGCACATAGGATCTGTTCTTTTTATCTCAAGGTACAGCTTGATGTTATCTGCATATTCCAACTTTTGCATTCTTCAAGTTAGCTTCTATGTCATTAATATATGCAACTAACAGTAGGGGTTCAAGAACGGATCCCTGTGACACACTAGATGTCATCTATTAGGGTGAAGAATGATGTCCTAGAACCGTACTACCTATTTTCGACTGAGAATGAAAAACTTCAGCCAATTACAGAGATCATCTTTAACACCCATTGCAGAGAGTTTTGCCATGAGTCGCTTGTGTGGCACAGAATTGGAGGTTTTAGCAAAGTAAAGACAGACAACATCCCCCCTTGAACTGCTATCAGTAATTCGGTTGATATGCTCAAGAAAGTCGATGTGTTGGCTACAGCAGCTGGAGTTAGGGATAAATTCAAATTGTGTGTGTCTGATAAGGCTGTGAGAGCTCCAAAAGTTCTCGAGTATTTCTCTGGCACAGGACTCCCTCAGTTTGGCGATGCAGCTAGTAAGGTGGTAGTTGACAGGTGATGTGCGATAACCCCTTTTGAACAGGGGAACGACACTGGAAATTTTTCACTACTAAGAGTGACACAATAATTAAAGCAGAATTGAAAGAAGAATGAAAACCAGTGCAAAAGAAAGAACCCGCCACGTTTGAGAAGCAGATAAGTATTACCATCAAGACCAGGAGAGGCATTGTCGCGCTTATTCTTGCGTCAGAGCATTGCGGGTGAGAATTTCACAGATGTCATAGAATTTGATGTCTGAGTTGGTGAAGAAGATACATTTGGATTTTCAACAGTGAAAATGTCAGCATAGCACTCAACAACAAGCTCAGCAATTCTTTGGGATCACCAGTGGTCCGACCTGTGCAGGGATTGTAAAGAGGGTCAACTGGAGAGTGAGGCCTCTGCTTCGAACATACATATTTCCTGAACACTTTGGTGTTAGGACTAGTTGTTATACGCTGTTCGAACTCAAGCACTGCCTTTTTGTCACCTGCTAGAGATGGTTGGATGATCTATTGCATTTTCTTCTATTGTCGTCTGTTCTATGTAGTCTATATTTGTGTTCGGCATCACAACGATTTCTCCTGGCAAGTCGAGCTGCTGCAGTTTCCCAGGATTTCGAGAGCTTCTGCGCAGTACTGCTGCTTCACATGCGGCCCAGGTTGCACTGGGGGTGTTTTGAAATAGAATATTGACGTTTTCGGAATCAAAACATTTAAACCAGTTTGGGCGTTGTAACTCATCACGGTAGCAGTTCTAGTCTGAGTGGTTTGGAGTTAGTGATGCTTCTTGAATCTGCCCTTAAGAGACAGATTAGCAATAATCATAGCGTAATCAGTGTCACCTAGAGGTGACAATTTCAGAAGTGGTGGTAAAGGGCAGGTCCAAAGTGTTATTACCTCTTGTGTGGGAGGTGGCCATTGGACAATTTTGAACCAGCACTACACCAAGGAAATGACCTGCACTATGCAGTTAACGAAAATTTTCTCAGTCAACTTCAGTGTAGTCGAAGTCACCAGCAATGAAAATGTAAATGGCTGTTTCCCTCGATGCAACTCTGAAGATTTCAAAATGTTGTGTGTTTTGATGGAAATTGGTGGGCGATAGACAACTCCAAGTAGCAGTGTTGACACGCTTATGCATAATTCGCAAAAGAGTATCTAGTATTGTAATTGGTTCAAATCCTCACAAGGGATTGCTGGTACAGAATTTGTAAGGTGATTGTGTTGCATATAAGAACTTTGTTATTCGACTCCTTCCAGTGGGTCTTTTTTGCACAGTTCTGTCTGAAATTAGTGACAATTCAGTCTAATATTTTTTGTAGAGTGTGTATGTGTGTGGGTGGGTGATTGCATTAAAATCTCAAACTGCTACTTGTTTATTTTTTGTGAGATAAACATTCATTGCATTTTTAATTAAATATTCAAATTTCTACCACAGTTTACTTTTAATTAGACAAGGTATAAAGACACGACTGCTTGTTTGCATGCTATCACGCATGCAGTTACCTACATAGTCATGCACACACTCCGCGCCTCAAACCTTGATAATTTTAACATAACTTATATGAATAATATATCTTCTTAAAACAGTCATTCCTCGATACAAACCATTAAATCTAGTCGTTAGTAGGTATAACAAAGCAGACGAATGATAGCTTTTCCATTCTAACTCTATGACACGCTGAGACACCATCAAAATTGTTATTGTTTCAAAATTAAAGAATAATTGGAATTACATAAAATTTTTCTATAGTTTTGGTACCAGCTATTAGTAACAGCTCTCACTTGTCAAATCTGTTGACGATAATTGCCATACAGTAATCTATGCAATCATTTAAAATATTTTTGCAACTATTTTTCTGCTTCACTTGTATCTTTAATTATATTCTCAACTTCTGGCAAGATTTTTGTTTTTACTAATATATTTCCTGCCCATCAGCATAAATGTTTAATGTTTTTCAACATTAATTTGACGCTTCTTTGTCAGGCTACAATATCGAGTTAAAACCAATCTTCTCACATAGAAGAAATGCAGTAATACCAGCATCAATAATGACTTTAAATTTGAATAAAGATTAATTTATTTCAATAATTTGACTAATAATTAAAGAAAAATTTAATCCTTCAATAATGTATCAGTTCTTAGGAACTTTGAATTCACTGAATATATAATTAAAATTACGGTCAGAAATGCTTACAGGCAATTGTTAATCAGATAAAGAAATATTAATGAAATGGCGTCTCATGACTTCAAATTTTAAGGGTTTCTTACACAAATTATATAAATTGCTTATAAAGCCGGTGATGGCGATAGTTAAAGCCAACATAACGCCGAACTAAATGCTTGTATTATTTTGTTCAATTCTGTCACATTTCGAATTCAAAACTCACATACCGACCATGCATTTCATCACAATGCTTTCCACCATAGTACACAAAATTCTATTCAAATGCGTATAACCACATTTTATTAAAAAACAGTTCAGTGATGAATCAGAAGGAATTTATTTATCATAATGTGTGATTGGCATTGTCGATCAATGTAAACAATAGTCAGGGAAAGACCACTGCGTAATTTCAACTCACTGCAAAAGTCAGTCGATTTCAGCGGCGTCGTTAATGTCCTTAACAAAAGTATGAATGTCACATACACAAACATCAACATTCCGTACACATTTTCTTTACGACTAAAAATCAAATCGAATATACTAAAAGACATCAGTAAATTCTGATATTGAGACAAGAACAAACGTCTGTACATTGGTACAATATTCGATTACATTGAGCCTAGGGTGTTTTTGCTATTATATTATGTATTCCAGAATGAGAGAAACCAAAATCGAACATCAATAGACAATAATAAATGTTGTAAGACATCTAGTCCGGCGTATGGTTGTTTCTACTACTTGAACACTTTCATTTCTTTATATAGTAATTCATCTCTGTTAGAATAGCATTTGTATATTTTTAACAGTCGATAGTTGTACGCAGGCACTCATAATCACATGTAACTGAATACATATGTATCATGTGTGTGTGTGTGTGTGTGTGTGT
>NC_068989.1:57062055-57062593 GCF_001194135.2 Octopus bimaculoides
TATATATATATATATATATATATATATATATATATATATATATAGATAGATAGATAGATAGATAGGATTAGGGAGAAACACATCGATGGGAACAAGAGACGTTTCATGCTTTGAAGAACAAGAGCAAATTACGTGATAATGATTAGAAGTAACGTTTAAATATGCAGTTATAAGTGGGAAAGAAGAAAACACGTATATTTAAGCCTGCATGTGTTACAGAGGGGGAAGGAAAGAGTAGGAGAAAAAGGGATGAAAGACGGGGTAAGGGAGAAAGGTAATGGACCAGAGAGAGTGGTATGTAGAGAGAAATAAAGAGAAAGGGGAGGAAGGGAAGAACAGGAGGGCAAAGAGGGGTGAAGAGAGAAGTTGTGAGACATAGTGAGTGATACCTAAAGAGTAGGAGAGATACTGAGACAGAGAGAGAGGGTGGGAGAGAAAGGAAGAAAGTGGGCGAGAAATGAAGGGGAGAAGTTGAGAGAGACAGTGAGAGTGATATAGAAAGTGTGAAGGAGATAGAGAGAGGAAGGAAAAGGGAGAA
>NC_068989.1:57063041-57070758 GCF_001194135.2 Octopus bimaculoides
CAGAGAGAGAGGGTGGGAGAGAAAGGAAGAAAGTGGGCGAGAAATGAAGGGGAGAAGTTGAGAGAGACAGTGAGAGTGATATAGAAAGTGTGAAGGAGATAGAGAGAGGAAGGAAAAGGGAGAAAGGAAAAAGAAGAAAAGAGGGGAAACGAGGGTAGGAGAGAGAGTTAGTGTGACGTAGAGTGTAATAGTGTCCAAGGGAGATAAAAAGGAAGATAGAGGTTGAGGGAGGAGGAGAAAGGAAGGAAAAGGGCGAGAAAATAGGGAGGAAGAAATAGAGACATTGAAAGGGAGATAGAGGGAGAGAGAGAGAAAGAGGGAGAAGGAGAGGAAGGAAAAGAAAAAGAGAAAAGTAAGGAAAAGAGGGTAAATGAGGGAGGAGAGAGGTAGTATGACAGAGATAGTGATAGAGTGAGATCTGGAAAAATACAGAGAAAGAGAGAGAGAGGGAAGAAGGAGAGACGAAGGAAGGAAAAGGGCAAGAGAAGAGGGAGAGAGAAGTTGAGAGAAAAAGTAAGAGTGATATAGAAAGAGCGAGGGTGATGAGAGGGAGAGAGACGGAGCGAGAAAGAGGCGGGAAAAGGAAAGAAAAATGAAGGAAAACGAGGGAAGGTGTGATAGGTAGTGTAATAGAGAGCGAGTGAGACAGGAAAGAGGGATAGGTTGAGATAGTATAAGAGAGAGGGGGAGGGGAGAGAGGGAGATAGATCAATGAGTTTGAGTTGTTATTACTTTGCTGTCAAAGAGGATAGTAACATGTCTGACACATGAATCTAAAGTGACAGTTTATCAGTAGCCCGTTTATTATTGATCAATAAGCCGCTCAAAGATAATATCATCGGATTAACAGAATCGGTTGGTACTGATATTGGTTTGCTCAGCTTGTGACAGTATGTGAGAGTAGTCTCCGTCCGCCGACTAGTTTGCAGAAAAATGTATGTATGCATGCATGCATGTATATATATGCATGCATGTATGTATGTATGTGTGTACGGATGGATGGATGGATGGATGGATGGATGGATGGATGGGTGGATGGATGGATGGTTGGATGAATGAAAGGATTAATTTTTGGATGTACGTATGTTTGAATATTATGTATGTTATATCTAGATTTCTTGTCAATGAAAAATGATCTGGTTTGTACCCTAGATCCGAGGATTCTTCATTGGAATTTCAACAACATGAATAGGATAATTGTGCATTTATGCGTGTATATATGCAAATACTTAATGTCAGTGCATGTGCAGATCTGTATGTTTTGTTTTATGTATGTGCACTTATATATAGAGTTGCAAGTCCAGATGCGTGCATATGTACTTAAATGCTAAATCTTTGGAAAGTTTTACTTATGTAGACAGTTCCATTGATGCCTTGTACCGGTAGTCTTCTGATTAGCTTTCTCTCCTCTAGTTTTGGGAGCCCTAATTTTTAAGATCGGTGCTGAAGCAGTTGGTTTTCTACCGTAGTTTCTCAAAAAATATGTGTATAAACTTGTAATCCGGGTGGAGTATCTGTAAATGTCTCAGTAGTTCAGTGTGTTTTCTTTGTCGCCGATCTCAAGCTTTATGTTGATATTTGCTGGGTAAACTTTCACTACTCTACATAGTTTCTCTTCTCTCTCTGGTATATCACGCTTACATTTTATTGAAATTTTCACTGGGATGTTACACCAGTACTCTTGCATTGTA
Source organism: Octopus bimaculoides (assembly GCF_001194135.2). Taxonomy (NCBI): domain Eukaryota; kingdom Metazoa; phylum Mollusca; class Cephalopoda; order Octopoda; family Octopodidae; genus Octopus; species Octopus bimaculoides. Next base: position 57,064,733 of record NC_068989.1, read on the forward strand.
TGAATGCTTATAATCTCTACCGCATTGTGGGTTACTATATCTTTGGATCTTCTGACAGAACTCATCGTACTGTATATAGGCCATAACACAGTGTCTCATAACGTAGCATGATGACATTTTCGGACAATTGCTTTCAATGTTATCAATGTCTGGTGGAGGCGCAATGGTCCAGTGGTTAGGGCACCGGACTCGCGGTCATAGGATCGCGGTTTCGATTCCCAGACCGGGCGTTGTGAGTGTTTATTGAGCAAAAACACCTAAAGCTCCACGAGGTTCCGGCAGGGGATGGTGGCGAACCCTGCTGTACTCTTTCATCATAATTTTTTCTCACACTTACTTCCTGTTTCTGTTGTGCCTGTAATTCAAAGGGTCAGCCTTGTCACACTGTGTCACGCTGAATATCCCTGAGAACTACGTTAAGGCTACACGTGTCTGTGGAGTGCTCAGCCACTTGCACGTTAATTTCGCGAGCAGGCTGTTCCGTTGATCGGATCAACTGGAACCCTCGACGTCGTAAGCGACGGAGTGCCAACAATACAACATCAATGTCTGAATCGTTTATCACATTTCGGTGTTTATCCTCAGTCTATGTCTCTTTTTGTGCAGCTGCAATTTGATAGCTATTTCCTGTTCGTGGATTAGAAATACATATCTTTCAAATTAATAGTCAGTGATCCTGTTACTGATCGGCAAGTGACTGCTTTTATTATCAATGTTGCCGTCATTGTTGATCATTCCTTCTCCTGAGTGCATGTTGCTGTAGAGTCAGCCAACTTTGGGTATGCATTCGTGATCATCAGACAAGGAAAGTTCTTCGAGAAGATGCTTTCCAAGTCTCATGATGTTATTTGCCTCGTGTATGCAAACTTGGTGGTGGATTCACTTCGATGTAAAGCATCTGCCCTCCTTGTTTCCGTTCTAGATGAAGGCGATCTAAAGGTGCTGGTCAATATCATTTGAGTTTGTACACTAGCGGTGTCTAAATTATACAAAAAGGAAAATAACACTGACATCTCGTTTTAACAGATATGTTTACCGGAATTACATAAAAATATCCTGAAATACTAAAGAATAAAGTTATTCAATAAAATTGCCATTGGCTTCAACCACCGCCTCCAGATGACTTCGGAATATCCTGCGACTCTTCTGGACGGTCTTCTTGTTTAAGTTCATCTCTGGTGATACAAAGAGTATTGTTGATCTCCCGCTCAACTGCGCCTCACACATAATAATCAAATGGGTTGCAGTCTAGTGAGTTAGGTGGCCATATATTAGGGGTCTCCGACGCGAATGCCAAGCAGTACAGCATGCCGTTTCCAAATTTTTTGCAGAGTGAAATGCGTGATGTTTTTCCTACAGACGGTGCTCAACTGATCCTACAATTCTGTGTAGTCGACAAAACAACAAAATCAAAAATAAAGTGCACGCGCGAAGTTAAAAATATAGAATGGCGACAATTTACTCAGCACATCCTATATGTATATATATATACATATGTATATATGTATACATAGGTATGCATGTGTATGTGTCTTTATGTTTGTGTTTGCCTTCAGTCATCACTTAAAAACCGATGTTGGTCTGTTTACTTCCCCATAGCTGAGAGGTTCGGCGAAAAGAATCCGATATAAAAATACCAGACTTAAATAAGTACTGTGGTCGATTCGTTCGACTAAGACCTTCAAGCAGTGCCCCAGCATTCAAATTATTGAAGTAGATAAATGTATTTAAGAGAGTTCGAAGTAACTGCAGGAAGTTTCGTTGCTCTAATGTTTGAAGAATCTAAGGACTCGTGTTCGTGCTTATCGTCTGAGAGTAAGAAACAGAGTGCGATATTACCCATGAATGTCAAGTGACATCATCATTTCTGATCATCTGACGGTACTTACCTCAAACTTATAGACATTTTATCGAAAACTCATATATTGTTTGAAGTGCTCACTAATGTAACTATGATGAAAATAGAAACACTTGTGTCGTTTTAGTCTAGGAAACAGAATTTAAGATGTTTTCGTATGTATAACTTTCGTCGCCATTTAATTCCTACAATAATATGACTTTGCTTATACTTTCATCTATACCAGTAAATAAACACAGAATGAAACACACACTTATTCACTCCCTTTCTCTCTCTCTCTCCCTCTATTTATCTCTTCTGTCTCACACAACCACATTGTAAGCACAGACATTCAAGCACAAACACATCCAAGCTGCACGCCTGGTCACATGTACATTATATATATGTGTATACACACACACACACACACACACACACACACACACACACACACACACACACACACACATATATATATATATATATACATATACATATAAATGTATATTTTTACGAAATATTTTTACTACAGACTTAATGAAATATGACTAAGGAGAGGGAGAGAGAGAAAAAGACCATAGGTGACAGAGAACTATTCTTTTTAGTGCTTACACACACACACACACACACACAATTGTTAAAGAGGACAACAAACGCTACGGCAAGGCAAACATCTCAGGCCATATACATTATTATCATTGGAAGACATTCAGTCTTACAGCTGTTTCTTGGATATCCCAGAGTATGGGATATTTCGTCATCAGAAACAAATAGGGAAAATGAGAAGTGTATAGACTAATGAAATGAAGATATAGAGGACAGGAGGAAAGGAATAAGGAGATGAAGAGAGAGAGAAAAAAAAACAAGCGTAAAAGTTCACTGTTCAATTTTCCGATGTTGCATATATAAATCCATGGGCTTAGGTGCAATCCTGCGTAAATCCTAGCGTACCTAATCGTTTAGCTCACCTGTGGACTAAATCCCCATACTTTATATATATATATATATATATAACCCCCATACTATACACATAACGGGCTTTTGTAGAAGACAACGTAGTGGGATTGTATCTGAAAGCACATGGTTGAGAAGTTGGGAAGCAAACATATTACCACTTACTCACAATGTATGCGTGTCTGTCTGTGTGCGTGCGTGCGCGCACACGTGTGTGTGAGAGAAAGAGTAGACATGGCTTTATGGGAGTCTCTCCGATGTTATGACTCTTCTTGCTCTTTGCGATCAACATGGCGATCTCATAGGAAGCCTCAACAACCATTGAAATTTGTTGCCGAAGTACCCCACTACCATCCAACTTAGCTTTTTTCAAGAAATGTCTTTTTGTTTCAAAGAATACCTTGGGCTTGTCTGCAAGAGCAGTGTGTGTTGTCCTCAAATGGCATTCCAAGCGTGAGAGTCGCATTCCATTATTGATCAAAGTTTTGTAACATATCATATACTGGGGCATTTTTGTGTCACCTTTTGGAGGGACACGAATCCAAATCGAATATATTTGTCAAGATACTTCCGTTTCTTTGCACTCATCGCGAATTATTTGATGTGCAGTGGACAACACAAATATGTGAACAAACGATAAGACACGTGTAAAGTAGTGTCAAGGTCCAAGTTAGAACGCTTGGAGTAAAAGGTTCTGAAAAAATAAAATTAAAGCATTATACCTGTGGTTCTCAACATGAGTCTTGTAACAAAAAAAATTACAAAATAAAGGCAAATGTTAACGCTACAATTCAGAATTAGTGAGGACTTTGAGGGATATGAAGCGGGTGGGGGAGGTCAATAAGTACAGAAAATGGTAAGTGGCACTAAGATAGTAGAATGAGAAAACGAAAGGTATAACGCGAGATGCTGTTGCATTGTTTCATAAACTTCTCATTATTTGACCATTCCCTCGTTAAGAGAATAACAAATATAATTAGAGAAATTCCTGCTTTTTCTCAAGGGCTCATCCCCCTCCACTTGGAAATTGCTGACACTCCCAGGTTAAGAACCACTATTCTAAGTAATCAATTAGAATTTATTTCAGTTCACTGATTCTACCTATCAGTTAAGATAAATGAATCGTGATGCCGGATATCGTTATTGATAATATGTACAAAAGAGTACGTAGGCCTTTGTGATAGCAATATTATAGATATTAGCAAGGAGGCGACCTGGCAGAAACGTAAGCACGCCGGGCGAAATGCTTAATGGTGTTTCGTCTGTTTTTATATTCTGAGTTCAAATTCCGCCGAGGTCGAGTTTGCCTTTCAGTTGCGTACTAGGTTTGATCTAATCGACTGCCCCCTTCACCCAAAATTTCGGGCCTTGTGCCTAGAGTATAAAAGAATATTATAGATATCATTGTTGAGAGTAAACATACGAGTAGTTATGACCAAGTAACGGTACTGTTAGATATCATTACTGAAAATAAACATACGAGTACATATGACCATATGATGGTGCTATTAGATATCATTATTGGGAGTACACGTACGACCATATGATGGTACTGTTACATACCATTACTGAGAGTACACACAGAAGTACACATGGCCATATGATGTACTATCATATATGATTATTGGGAGAAAACGTAATAGTACACATAACTATGATATGGCTCTGTTAAATATCATTATTGAGACTATACATACGAGTATACATTACTATGTTGGTACTGTTAGATATCATCATAGAAAGCAGACATATGAATACAAATAAAATTCTATCATATTGAAAATAGACAATAAAGGATCAGAAGCATAAGGCGTTTGTTCTTGTCAGTGGCCAGGTAATAACATTAATTGATTAAAAGGAAATGTAAGATGATGTTGTACGATAAGAAACAGGGAAATAACAAACGTTTCAGAGGTAAACTATTTAGTAACTTAGTGAGAAGAGAAAGACAACATCCATTAATATTTTAAGGTCTCCGAGACTGGTGCTAGGAAGAGAAGGGACCAAGTTATTCTCAGATCAGGGCCCAAGTTTGACTCATTTCAACAGAATGCTTCGCGTTTAACTTATCCAAGGGATATGTGGTGGTTTTAAACTAGGTATCGTTTTATTAATCCAGGATAATATTGTATGTTATTTAAAGTATACAATATTGAGTTAGATAGATACCGAGTGGTTGATGAGTAGGGACGATGTGAAATAGGTTAAAGTGTACACAAAATGAAACATTTCGTTATTCTTCTACTGTCTTTCTACTTCATTCATTAATCTACTCTCAGTCACCTTCATATTATATTACATTCATGTAAAATATCTAATTTAAATAGGAATTTATTCATGAGAGAATAAACAGAATGATTTACTCAGCTGTCACAGGAAAAGTTAACAAATCAACGCATTAAATAAAACAGATAATAGAGGCACAAATAGAACATGACTATGATAACGTGGTTAAGAATGAAAACAAAACAAATCAACCAAGTGCTTAGATGCAAGAGGAGACAACGAAACGCTCGATTAGTTCAACTGATGTGTGAACTGAAAGTTGCAACGTTTCGGATCCTTGCCTCTTTGAGCGGAACAGAAAGGGAAAGTCGGTTCACAACCATCAGTTATAATTTCGTTCTTTCCCGTAATAACTTGGAAAAGTGTTAAGTCTATAAAACATCATGTTTTAGTTTTCACATGCTTTTCTAGAAAGACTTATATGGATTAAATGTTGTTGATGAAGACAATCACCTAGATCTTTAAGTTTCTGAATATGATTCCAACCAACCAACCAACCAAAAGTAAATAGAATGCAATATTAAACTGACAATGAAGCATTGAAATTATTAGACTGGCAGTACGAATACATCGGGAGCAAAATCAGTAGACGACCGTGCTCACTTTATATGGGCGACAATATAAGCCAAAATAGCAGTGGTATCATGAAAACATATATTGAAATTAAGGAGCAAGTAGAAAGATGAAGAGATAAATGCGTTATGCGTCTCTGTGTTTGTAACTAGAAATAATTTTTTAGCACTTATACTTTCAGCCGTATAATTATACAAATACTAAATTAAATTAGCTTTTCTATTATTTAATGTATAAACTGTGACGCCCACTATCTTGTCGTATTACCTACTCCCTAAAGTAATCAGTATACAAATTGCACAGATAACATACCTAATAATACTGAAAATAATAATAATAATAATAATAATAATTTATATATAATATAATATATATA
>NC_068989.1:57071262-57072008 GCF_001194135.2 Octopus bimaculoides
ATATATATATATGCATATATATTTATACATATACGTATATATACGTATACATATATATTTATATATATACGTATATATATATATATGTACATATATATTTATACATATATTTATACATATATATGTATATATATATATACATATACATATACACACACACACACACGCACACGCACATATATGTATTTACACCACCTGTCCTCGTCTGTTGTTATTTTTTGTATATTCTCTCCTATATATACATATATATATATATATATATGTATATATATATATATATATGTACGTATATATGAATATGATGTTAGAGATTGATGTTGCCTAGACATGGTATTAATAGAAGTCTGGCGCATGGATGACTTACAGCTGCACAACATATTCTCCTCTAATATCAACTCTAGACATCTTTTCCTATTTTTCTCGAATGAGTAATTCATTGGCAAGTTTCCACAAGTCTAAAACTGTGCTGAGCTTATAGACAATATCATCCCTCTTCGATCCGTTTTTCCATACCTTTCACCTTACTCCTTGTCTTACTCTTATAATCATTTTCCCCCACCATCTCTCACATACATGCATATAAATACACGTCTATGTAACATGTATGTATGTATGCATAAGTGTGTATATCTATGCATGTATTTATGCTGCTTAATCATATAAACATCATTATTTCTATCCTTTTGTACCATTACTTTCTATCCTTGTTTTCACACATACAGAGGCTACATATATATATATATATA
>NC_068989.1:57072343-57076954 GCF_001194135.2 Octopus bimaculoides
ATACTGATAATAAAGCTCATTCTTCTAATATCTTTTCTTTTTTCTTCATATATATACATATGTATATATGTATATATATATATATATATATATATATATATATATATATATGTGTGTGCATATATATATATGTGTGTGTATATAGGTATCCTTCCCTCCCCCTCTCTCTCTCTCTCCCTCTCCACTTCTCTCTCTCTCTCCCTCTCCACTTCTCTCTCCCTCTCTCCCTCTCCACTTCTCTCTCTCTCTCTTGCTCCTGCCTCTCTCTCTCTTGCTCCTGCCTCTCTCTTCCTCTCTGTCTCGCGTAGCGTTACGGAAATCAATATATTGTCATGTTTCTAACTTTCAAACAACCAGACTAGAGTAATTTGCTACCGTTGTAATACAAGACGCCCTATCGGATTGTTTTCAGGTTAAGGGCCCATAGATGTTACCAGTAAATAATCAATATAACAATTTCTCTTCTTAACAAGTTACTTTCATTAAGATTCTGTAAAAATTAGCAAAAAGACACAGCAAATAACAGCCAACAACATTTTGTGGCACAGTTCTAATGATTTTAATCATGAGAACGAAGCTATGGCTTTTTAAGGTGTTAATAATGTAAATGGTGAGTGTACATTGCTGAATTTAAATTGTTTTTAATTTTCTGACTAATGCTAATGTCCATTATCACAACCAGTATGATATAAACTTGTTGCTATGGTAACTATTTCTAATTACATTTCTTAAAATGTTGCTGTCCTTAGACTTTTGTAATATAATAAATAACATTAATGAATTACTACTAGTCTGATAGACAGCAGCACACATCAGTAAATGATTTGTATATGCCGATCGCTATAAAAAGAGACCCGTGCTCTTTTAGTGTCATCGGTCGGGCGGAGTAACTTTAGCCAAGGGGGACACACGATGAGGTCGAAACACCGTGGTGGGTGTATCAAAGTCCCTTTACACCGGTGACTCGTGTGTGTCAAAAAGCGCATATTGTCTCAAGGCAAGACGTGTTCTCCGATGACGAAAGAATGCAGCGCTCAGATATACACGCTCGGATCTGCAAGAGCGTAATGAGAATGAATAGATACGTTATTGCTTGAATTATCTTCTTGAAATATTGACAGCATTAATGTTATCGTTGCACAAAAAATAAAAGAAAAAAAAATACTTGCTGTGGCTATTGTTATTTACATAAATAACGCATTATAATAATAATATATCATCAGTTCTGATCGGTGTGTTACACATAACTCTGTATTTCATTTGTCATGACCATTACCCACGTCTTCATAAAACTGATAGCACCGAAATCGTCTTCACTACCACGACCAATGCCGCCGCTGCCACCACCACCACCACCACCACCACCACCATCTCCAACGCCATCATCGTAGTCGTCGTCATCATCATCATCATCATTATCATCATCATCATCATCGTCATCATCATCATCGTCAACAACAACAATAACAACATCATCATCATCAGTCGACGTCATAATTATCAACAATAACAACCGACAATTCTTGGAGCATACGTATCTCTTTCGTAGGGAGTTTGCTATTTTTTTCTAGCAATGCAGACAGTGCATTTGCCTTCTTGCCACATTCCACATAGCACATGGATAATGAACGAGAAAGAGAGAGAAGAAACAAGAACTGACCCAAGTAACTGACGAGTACTTTATTGAATTCTGAAGGGGGGGAAAAAAAAAAAGACAAATCTAACCTCATCGGAATTTGAACTTACAATGCTGAAACAAATACCGACATAACGACTTGGCCGATTCGTAGCTTTTGTGACATTCTGCAATCTCAAGAGTGTCGTATTTCAAGAATGTCATAATTCAAGAAAGTTATAACATTTCTTGTATTACTATTATATATAACTCTGGCATAATATAATCCTTTCTTTACTTGTTTCAGTCACTGGACTGCGAGATTAAGACTTACTTCTGCCAGTTGAGTGAACTAGAGCAACGGGAAATGAAGTGTTTTGCTCACGAATACAAAGCATCTCTGGACCCAGGAATCGAAGCCACATTCTAGCGATAAGTGTAACACCTTAACCACTAAGACACACACACACACACACACACACACACACATATATACACACACAAAAGCACGCGTGTTTGAAAAGGTTAAACGAACGTGCTCGCACACTATAAAAAACTTCTCCCCCCCCCCCGACCAAAAAAAAAAGATTTCATAACAGTCTTTTTTAAAAAATTAATTAAAAAAAAATCACCTCTACACTTCAAAAATTGTATTAAGTAATTCTCAAAGACTTTCAAATATGTGTGCGTGTGTATGTGTGTGTGTGCGTGTGTGTGTGTGAGTGCGCGCACTCACACACATACATATGCACATACACACACGGCAAACACACACACACACATACATATGTTATGGACTTCCATACAGTTTCCGTCTACGAAATTTATTTACAAGGTATTAGTCGGCCGGTAACTATCAAAGAAGTCACTTGCTTAAAGTGCCACTCACGAAGACTGAATTTGAAACTAAACAGTGCAAAACGAACTTCTTAACCATACAGACATCTTTCTGCCTTTATCACCAATTACTATTTCATGTAGAGACGTAATTTTACCGATGTCACATTCTCTTTCACAATATCCTATTACATCTCTTATTTATTTTATATCACGACATGTCTATTTTACGATGTTATCTTCGTATATCATATTCTTGATCATTAATGTTGCTGTTGTTTTTTTTTTTAGCCCCAGGTCAACGTTAATTAAACAGATCTGTTAGACCATTAGGTCCTATGAAACGCAATCTAATGCATTACCATCCCTTTTTCTTCTACACACAGTGCATCCCAGGTTAATTACACTGATCAATGTATCCTTTTCCTTGTGAAGGGATGATGTGGTTTGAGAGACATCAAACGGAATGAAATAATAGCGTCTTCTATCAGTTCTCTCCCTTCACCAGCTCACCATCCCGATTTCCTCCACTGTATTTGATTGAAGAAACTAGACTTGTATACAATATTATTTATTGCATGAGATTAATTATTTTATATCTAATTCAACATTAACGTCCTTAAAATCAATATTAAGCAGAAAAGGTCTGTCAAACACTGAGAATAATGACAAAGAAATTTGCAAACTGATAAAAGAAATAAACAAAAACACAATTAAAGAAAAGCGTTTCTCCACCGTAAGTCCCTCAAATTTCCTTTAGAATCATGAATTTCATCCAGAGAAGTTGTTATGTAATTTCTGATTTTTCGGACGTACAGGCTACCTTAGTAGGTGGAAAGTATCAGTGTAATACCTGTAAGCACTTTAAAGAATTGATAATTCACCTTTATTGATGAAATAATAGAGATAGCATCTTACTTTTTGGAGAAGTAAATACAGAATGATTTGAAATGACTTTTATCGATATCGTTATCACTGTCTACCTTGTTGATTTTCTAATGTTCAAATATCGATTTCCCGTAAAGTTATCTTTAATATCGTCACAGTCACTACTTGCATCACAACAACAACAACAGCAACAGCAGCAGCAGCAGCAATAATACAGAGACTATTGATAATCATTGTCATTGACGTCGCAGTCGCCGTCGTTGCTATAGAGAGAGAGTTGATCATCATCGTCATCGTGTCGTTATCATCTGCATCATTAATTTCATCGTTATTACTATGAGCATCATCTTCCTGATCGATGCAAGCAACATGTTTATGTATTCAATCTTGTATATTAGTCACCAATGTCTTATGCAACATCCACCATAAAATACTTATATACTATAAAGTAGAATTCATTGATAATATTAGTAACATGTTATACAATACCCCACTTAGCAAAAGTGGAATCGAGGACCATAAAACATGTTATTGCTTTTCGTTACATTATGTATATTTTGAATAATATATTCTTTACAGTAATTATGTCATTGTTGAGTTATATTCCTTTTTTACAATCGAACATCGAACAAACTAAGTGCACAGGTGTGGCTGTATACTGTGGGCAAGGGCCTCTTTTTCTCTCTAGTCTTGAGTAGGAGAAAGATTTGTGCATGAAATTTGGTGAACGGAAACGCAATAGAAATCTGTCGAAGGGACATTTACCGTGTTTGTGAAAGAGACTAAATTCGTTGTTGGATTAACGCCACGACCAGGGCCTCTTTGTTGCCTTTACAGGAATGCAATCAGTTACTAGCAATGAGGCCACGTCTCCGGTCTGTGCATAACTTTATCTCTATATGTCTCAATCTCAGAGGGTTTAAAAAGGGCATAGATTCTGTCCCCCTCCCTCTAAGTAAAATAATAATAATATTCCTTTCTATTACAGACCCAAGGCATCCTAGATTTTGTTGTGTGGGGTGGTAGCCAATGACATCGACCTCAGTACTCAACTGGTATTTAATTTATCGACCCCGAAAGGATGAAAGACAAAGTTGACCTCGGCAGAATTTGAACTCAGAATATAGCGGCAGACGAAATGCCGCTAAGTATTTCGCGCGGCGTGCTAACGATTCTTCCAGCTGGCCGCCTTCATAATAATAATAATAATAATAATAATAATAATAATAATAATAACAACAACACCAATAACAACAACAGCTACATCAACA
>NC_068989.1:57076964-57077856 GCF_001194135.2 Octopus bimaculoides
TAATAATAATAATAATAATAATAATAATAATAATAATAATAATAATAATAATAATAATAATAACAACAACAACACCAATAACAACAACAGCTACATCAACAACAACAACTACTACAATAATAATAATAATAATAATGATAATGATGATGATGATGATGATGATGATGATGATGATGATGTTTGGACTCTCAAAATGTGCTACGATGGTGATGAGACGAGGAAAGCTTTTCAGAAAAAGGCATATGGTGAAATGATGCAGATAATTCAACCTGAATCCTGCTATAAATACCTGGGAATACTTGAGGCAGATGGAATCAAACACATGGACATAAAAGAAAAGATAAAAAGAGCGTACCTGCGGTGAGTGAGAAAACTATTGGCTTCAAAGCTAAATGCAAGAAATATATTTTCGGCAATAAACACGCGCGCAGTCGCGGGAGTTCGGTATGGCGCTGGAATCCTGAAGTGGACACAAGAGGAAGTAAAGGAGGTGGACAAGAAGTCAAGAAAGCTTCTAGCGATGCATGGTGCCTATCATCCACGTGCGGACACTGATCGCCTATACATGCAGAGATCAAAAGGAGGAAGAGAACTAATAAGTGTAGAAGGCTGTGTATGTATCGAACTTGAGTGTTTAATGAGATACGTAGCCCAAAGTAAGCTAAGTAAGCCCTCGCTCCTAACTGTTACTTGCAAGGGAGTACTGAAAGCAGACATAAATGGAAAAACAAAGGAAGAAATGCAAAAGGGACACGAAGAAGAGTTATGGATGAAGGGACTACACAATCCATTCCATGCATGCACAACATAAGTTGCTGGAAAAAATAAGAGGGATTGGCTGATGAAAGGAACATTACAAAAAGAGACCGATAGCACTATACTGGCAGCGCAA
>NC_068989.1:57077866-57079092 GCF_001194135.2 Octopus bimaculoides
GCGCAAGACCAAGCTTTGGTCTCGAACTGGAGGATCAACCTTAGGAATGAGTAAGTGTCTCCGCTGTGCCGCATCTGTAATAGAGTGGATGAAACCATTGCCCATATCACGAACGAATTCCCTAGACTTGCCCAAAACCACCACAAGCTGTGGCGTCACGATCAGGTAGCTACATTGGAAATTGTGCGAAAAGTGGGGGCTAGAGAGAGGCAAGGCGTGGTATTAGCACAAATTGCAGAGAGTGGTGGAGTCGGAGACTAGCGGAATCCTCTGGGATTTCCCAATCCAAACAGATGAGGAGCTAGAGCATAACAGACCGGACCTAGCGATGGTGGACAAGATGCACCACATATGCATGCCCCTTGTTGCATGCCCCTTTGACCCACAAATAGTCAAGAAAGAAAACTAAAAGATAGATAGATACAGCCCTCTTAAGTACGTAATAGCCTGGCTATGGAAAATGAAGAAGGTGAAGATAATGCCAATTATTGTTGCGTCTTTGGGAACAGTATCAAAAGTCATCAAAGGAAATCGGAATAGAGTGCCCAGTAGAACTGTTACAAAAGGTGTGCCTTCTTGGCACAGCTAGAATAATCAGGAAAGTATTAGATAGCTGAAAAGAACGGAGAGGATGGTACCGTTGGCTGCAAGTAGTATGCCCGCTACTCATGTAAGGCTCCGGGATCTCCAGCAAAACCTGTGATAAAGAGAAATAATAATAATAATGTAATGATGTGAAGAAGAAGAAGAAGAAGAAGAAGAAGAAGAAGAAGAAGAAGAAGAAGAAATGTCATTCTATTATGTGTAATATAATGAAAAATTTTCCACTTAATATGTGGTAGTTGAGGATAAACTTTTTCTTGGTATGTTTTGTGCGATCATAATCTCCGTGCCAGCAGATTCTTTGTTATATACTTATTGAAAGAAAAAAAAAAAGAAATGAATTTAACCTTAAAGATTGAACTCATGCATATCAATGCATAAGAAAAAGACGATATTGAATAAGAGCTGTAAGGTAGGATTCAAAATATAAATAAAAATATTTTAATTGAAATATGTAAAAACTAGAATTAAAAATATTAATTTAATTTTATATCGATTCAAAAGTTGTTTGTAGTTTTGATCATATATATATATATATATATATATATAAATATACTTATCCAATGATCATTATATATACATAAATATGTGTGTGTGTGTGTGTGTGTGTGTGTATGTGTGTA
>NC_068989.1:57079613-57082824 GCF_001194135.2 Octopus bimaculoides
AACTGTCTTGCTATTATATCAGTGTATATTAATTTCTAGTGGAGACGCAATGGCCCAGTGATTAGGGCAGCGGACTCGCGGTTTCGATTCCCAGACCGGGCTTTGTGAGTGTTTATTGAGCGAAAACACCTAAGGCTCCACGAGGCTCCGGTAGGGGATGGTGGTGAACCCTGCTGTACTCTTTCACCACAACTTTCTCTCACTCTTTCTTCCTGTTTCTGTTGTCCCTGTATTTCAAAAGGCCAGCCTTGTCACACTGTGTCACGTGTCTGTGAAGTGCTCAGCCACTTGCACGTTAATTTCACAAGCAGGCTGTTCCATTGATCGGATCAACTGGAACCCTCGACGAGGTAAGCGACGGAGTGCCAACAACAACAACAGGTTTACATTTCTTCTAGAAAGAGATATGTAGAGGTTGGACAAAAGGCCACGAAGTCTGACTGCACAATACGATCTATGGGCTTAATAAAGTGGTTCTAACTGTTACACCAACTGCATTTTTGTTTGTGATTTTGGCCTATGCTATATATACAATTCAATTGATTAAAGTAAATATCTGATAATAATTTTATGAACGTCAGTAGAGTAGTAAGCAGACAGAATTTGAAAGTTTTGCATCTACAAGTAAATAAGGCTAGGCATTTAGTAGGGCACACTGCCGTTTCCCTCACTGTAGGACATTTATGTGCACAGCGTGACTAATTTAGAGATTAGGCATAATGGATTACATTGAATCCAGTACTTGACGCGTACCTATTTTAGTAAGTAGATGGCAAGAAAAATGAAGTCGACATATATAGCATTTGAACTCAAGGCATAAATATAGCCACACTCTCAGTTACACCAATCAATCGCATTAAAAGATGTTCTTTTAGCATTCACACAAGACCACATATTTTCGAGGCTTATTTAGTTGATTAAATCAATATCAATACTTAACTGCCCTTTTGTTTCATTATGTCCAGAAAAAAGAAAGTCTCCGTTGATATTTTAAGAACATAACTGGTAATACAAAATACCTCATAGCATACTTTGCAGCTCTGTCAATGCTACCTAACTACTGAGGCTCAACACATTCAAATTGAAAACATGCCTATTAAGATATACTGATAGTGGACTTCAAAATATGTTGCTAGCATAAATACTCTTGCTTGACGATGGTATATTGCATTTTTGTGAATCCAATATATAGAAAACCAAAAATATTTCACTTTTGTAATGAACAATAAACGATCACTGTGTTACTCATTGATGTATACTTTACATGTTTAAGCATTATCTTATGAGCTGCTCAAAGTTACAATTTTCTTTCTATTAAAGAGTGCAACAGAAAAACGTCTCATATTTTACACGGCTATTGATATGGTACCAATAAAGTACGATGTCTTCAATGGCAATAGTGTCTTTATGTGGTTAATCTTGCATTTTATTATTATTTGATCTTTTTATTGTGGTGGTTGTGGTGGTGGGGGGATGAAACATCATCATTGTTTGGTCTGTTGCATGCCGTGCGTTGACTGTAAAATAAGGGAGGTTTTTAACTTACTCTGGAGAACTTCAAATGTCATGGGGAAAACAATAACATTTAGTTATAATGCAATATTTAATGTCTATTAGTCATCTCAATAAATCCCGTGGTGCAATGAAAATTTGATTGAAGTTTCTGAGTGTCAGCGTATTAATTTCAACGGGAATTGTTAAATTTCTTCCAGTTGAAACTTTCATTATCTGTAACATTTAAGGTGAATAAAAGATAAAGTTAATTCAATTTTCTCTCTCTCTCTCTCTCTCTCTCTCTCTCTCTCTCTCTCTCTCTCTCTCTCTCTCTCTCTCTCTCTCTCTCTCTCTCTCTCTCTATTGTTTTCAGTTATATCAGCAATACATTTCTGGTTTTTAGAAATAGTTCCAAGAGATTCACTGAACTGTGTTTTCTCCAACTTTAAGTAATAACCTGCAACCAAAGATGAGTTTTGCGTTACCTCATCATAACATATTGAATTACAACTATCATGCAAACATCGTGGAGTGGCCGAGGACTTAGTGATTTCTCATTCATTCTTTTTCCCTTCCAATAATTCCACATTACTTATTGTCACTTGTAACAAAAAACAATTTCGTAAGGAATGAACATGAGCAGCGATCCCCGCAACACAGAATCACCTTCTCCAAACTGACCTTGTTCCCACAACTTCAATGCTTTTCACTAAGTTGAGACTTCGTAAACATCTCACAAGAAGACTTGACAATCTAGTTCCATTCATCAATATCTAAATACAAACACTACACATCTCAAGGGAACTGACCACAACACTGCATCATTAATACTCATTTTAAATACACAAAGCTATCACATTCAATAACACTGATTGATGAAAATCTAGAAATGGTTTTCTGTCACGAACATCAGTTAACTGTATAAAAACTGAAACACTACTCTCGAGTGTAGGACGGAAGCATGTTCTGGGCGCTGTCCGAAGTATATCTGGATGTGTGATAGACAACATTTAAGTAATAACAATAATCTACACATTTTAATCTTCTGTCTTGCAGTGTTCTTTATAAGTTTCTTTCATCAAACTGACACTAATGTATTTTATTGACTATATAAACATCTCAACTGAATACTCTCAAAACAACCACCTCTTCTTCTCAATTACTTCAATTACATTAAACCTTTCATCACTCGAGATATATTCCACAGCACATTTATATTCGCCTTTTCTTAACATAGACTACACTCCAGGAGTTTAATTTGAGCCTCACAGTTATTCCCATACATGCACGAATACTCTCCGTTCATTTTATCCTAATTGTTAATATAAGTTTTAATTATTGATTAAACAGACATTGAAGATAGTATCTTTACAGAAATAGTAAATTTTCTTGAACATAAATTACCTTAATGGTATTAGGAATATATACAACTTATCTCCTATGTAAATAGTTTCAAAAATATACTGTTTACAGATTTCTTGTTTAAATTAACTTAGCTTGTAACAACTTTTCTTTGCTCACACATTTATCATCGTCATGAGAAAAGCATGTTGCTGTGATTGAAATATTTAACACTTATTAATGATAAAAAGTGTATAATATATATTTTACACTAGGTGTGAGCACACGTACAGAATACATACGAAATGAATTTCGCTTTTTTAACACTCTTTTTATTATACCTATATATATATATATATATATATATATATATATA
>NC_068989.1:57082834-57088160 GCF_001194135.2 Octopus bimaculoides
CGACGCTCTTCCGATCTTATCTATACATACATAACTTTTTGACCTCCAGGTTACTGTTGTTCGAGAATGCAAACAAAGAACCATCGCTATACAGACCACCAGAAATATTTGGGAACTAGTCCCTGAGACAGTGGAAAAGGTACCACCCTACGAGGTCGGTTACTTGGGATGCGTCACTCGCCCACATTGAGATGTCTAGGTCATTGGGGGTTTCCTTTCAGTCCTGAACTATAGTAACCGGGATGTCGAACATGTTCGTAAAAAAATTATATACTTCTTTAAGAACGTGAGCCCTAGCGTCTCTTTTTAGCTTCAATCTTAAAACGCAAATTTCCTCGACGTTACTCTAGATTTGCAGGATGACACCTATCCTTACCACAAACTCAGTGAGAACATAAACTACTTTAACTGTTTATCGAATCAGCCTCCTGATGATGATGATGGCGTTGATGGCTATGGAAACAGTGATGATGATGATGACGATGACGACAACGAAGAAGATGATGATGATGATGATGATGATGATAACGACGATGACGACAACGAAGAACATATTTCCTTTTTTCAATTTCCATATGGATGTTGTTTAACGAATTCTTGAAAAGTATATTACCACATTACGTTGTATCTTAAAAATTTCATATCACAGTTACGTATCAGACAACCAGTTATTATTTTATGAATTCAAGTCTTCTTGAAATATATTGATACATCATATCGTATATTTCATTCTATGAGGCACGTGGCCAAGAAGTTAGAATGTTGCATTTACTATCGTGTGATCGTGGGTCCGATTTTCAGACCAGGCAGTGAGTTGTGTTTTCGAGCAAAACACTTCATCTCACATCACTTTGCGATCATTTTGACAAGTGTGGTACACCTTGCACCGGTACAGACAATGTTGATTTGATATAGGAATTGAGCTTATGAGCAGCACAACTTGATCACAATAACCAGGTTGTTCAGTAAGAAATTGCCGAATCATTATATTTAATTATGCATTGCCTTAATGTTTTTAGCATTCAAATTCACTAACAAACCTTTTCTGGAAAATTTGCCTTCGATAACTCTTGAAGAGATATGATATTTTCTTCGACAGAAAAGGAGAAATTTAACTCCCAATCAAGAATTAATTATCAACCTTCTGTATCCCCATAACTATTTGACTGAAGAAGCACACAAAGAGATGGTATCATCGCGACATTTGAAAGTCCCCTTACATCAGTGAATCACGTATGTCATGGAACCACATCGTCTAAAGGAGGAAGGTATTTTCCGATGATGAAAAACAACAGCGATCAACATATTCATCTTCGAATTCACCAGAACGTATTAAGAATGAATAGATACGTTATTGTTACAACTTCTATGATCTCCTACAAATTTATAAACTGTCTTGGAAATCTGAAGTTTGTTCAGGAAGACAGGACTTTGTAATACTTTTGTTTATGAAGAAATGCTTGATTTTGCTGCTTTCACATAATAGTTATGAAAAAATGTACGCAGATCATTCGTTTTAACTTTAAGTAATCAATTTATCAAACGTTCTGTTTCAAACTAATGATATCAAAATTTACGATTTGATATAACTTTAAAGAGTCCGTTTATGATATTGAGAAATAATTTGTTTCAGACATTCAGTTACAAGACTATCGAAATAATTCCAGCTCTTTTTATTTAATGATGTGAAACGAAAAAATATTTTGTAAGATAAAGTGTATAGTCAGGAATGTATTGAGTAGTATCAAGCCTTTACGCATTCACACAATGAAGATGGCAGGAAAGTAGATTCATTTAGGAGAAATGTTTTTTCTTCCTCGAAAATAATAGCTTCTCTTAGTTCAGAGGGAAATTTCTCCATGTTTACTGAAAGTAAATCTCTCTTTAAAATACGTGATGAATTTAACTTCATTTGGTAAGATAAAATGAAAGTGTAAGAAAGAAATGTAAGACAAGTAGATGTCGATAGATAAAGAGAGAGAGAGAGAGAGAGAGAGAGAGAGAGAGAGAGAGAGAGAGAGAGAGAGAGAGAGAGAGAGAGAGAGAGAGAAGGAAAGAGAAGAGGGAGGGAGAAAGATGGATGGATGAAAAGAAGCCACAGAAAGAAAGTAAGTCAGTGAGCAATTAGTATATGTACTGATTAAAATTTTATCAATCAACAGATCTCACTACTGGTTTTGGGGGAGTCAATATTTTACTCAGGATCTACTAAGTATTAATGCTTCCCGTCACTATATTGTTCTTTTCAACCTCTATTTTAGAACTGTTAGTAAGACATGCAAACATATTAATATTATGTCAACAAAACGAAGAAAAGGTTGATGAAGCAGTTCTGAATATAGGCGCCGGCCATTTTAGATAATTCATTTGTCTACATGAGCGAATAATAACGTAATTATGTAACCAAACTGTGAGTACAATGGAGATTGATTTTTGATTTTTATCATAAAGCTGATGTGATTCCAGCAATGTGCTTACATCGATAAAATAGGAAAGTGAGTAACAGGGTTTCCTTGTATATTTTGTATCTATTTATTTATACAAACAACACACTGCGCAAAGCAATTTAATAAATGATGTTGGTTTGAATTTTTAAGTAAATAATTGATGCACTGTTTGTCTGCGTCATTCCTGAATCGAACTTGGAAGATTTTTACTTTTATAGCCATGAGAAAGGCTATTTAATGTTTTCCTATTTGACCTCTGATACTAATTTGTACAGCCACCGCTGATAGTTTGTCTTTAAGCTGGATAAAATTTATTGATATCTGCGGTATATATGCATACATACTGCCAGGCATAATAAACAACCACACATTTATAAAATTCACTCTTCTCTCTCTTTCTCTTTCAGTCACACAAACATAAACGTATATATGCATGTGTGCGTGTACACACACAACACACACTTAATGTAAATAATGTGTGTACATATATATATATATATATATATATATGTGTGTGTGTGTGTGTGTGTGTGTGTGTGTGTGTGTATTTATATATAGAGAGAAAGAGAGAGCAAATCAAGTACAAAAGACTACAAAATTCCTAAGTAAGTTCGCATTTAATATTATTAAACGTGCACATAAAGGGTGGAGGTGCAGTTTTTCTACTTTAAAATGTATTAATAAAAAGATATTATCCTTAAGTTTTATCTTTTTATGAAAGTTTTTCTTTATTTCCTTATCATCCCGTTATATTTCGTTAGGAACAATAAAACTTCTAGTTCCATCGACGTTTCTAGATGTTCTTGTTCTTATTCTTTAGTTGAAATAGTTATCAGTCCTTGAGTGATACCCATTTTATATGAAACTTGCAATAAGGATCGTATATTCCCATTCGAATCGGCCAGAACATATTAAGAATGAATAAAAACCTTATTGTTTGGATTCGCGCTGTTCTGCGCGCGCCTCATTATCTGTTTGGTTGACATCAGCACACATCAGCAAGTACTTTGCTAATTTCTATAAACAACAGTTGGTGCTCTTGTTGGACTCATCGTTCCAGTAAGGTGGCTTTGGTTGAAGAAGCACACAACAAAGTTGTATCACCGCGATTCTTGAAAGTCTCTTTGCATCAGTGAAACATGTATGATATGAACACGCTTCGTCTAAAGGGAGAAGGTGCTCTGCGATGACAAAAAACAACACCGATCAGTAAATTCACCTTCGAGTCTACCAGAACGTTCTAAGAATGAATAGATACGTCATTGTTACAATTTCCACGATATGTAAATTTATGAACCGTCTTGGCAATCTGAAAGCATATTCATCAACAAGGGAACTTCGTTGTTCTTTTGTTTATGAGGAAATGTTTGATTTTAATGTTTTGTAATTCATTATAACTGATAATTTACGATTATGTGTAATACATGTCCTTTTCTACCTTATGACATCTGGTTTTCATAATCTGTTCATTTATTCAAAAGCCAGGATAAATTTGGTTCGAGTGATACACATTTTTGTTTCTACTTTATTTTTTACGCAAGATATATTTCTTCTTGCCTTTGGTTTATTGTATTATTTTGTATATTGTTCTATAGCCTGTTATGTGAACATATTTGTACATCTGTTATCGACTAGAATTTGTTATAGTTTACATATTTGCTTCATTTGAAGAAAAGCTTTATTTGAATGAGAGATTCATGATCTCCCAATTTGTAAATATTTGTAAATAGTGTTTTGTTTTTCAAGTATAAACTGGTGTTTTTTAATTCCAATATTTACAACTATTTTTAGAGTTTCTGAAACACCTAATCCTACGTATCTATTTCAAAGATGAAGATGTTTACCAAGTTTTTCATTAGCCTTTCTCTCTGACTCTGCTTGTCTCTGTCTCTTCTCTCTCTCTCCCCTCTCATTCACTCTCTCCCACTCTCTTTCTCCCCATCTCTCTCTCTCTCTCTCTCTCTCTCTCTCTCTCTCTCTCTCTCTCTCTCTCTCTCTCTCTCTCTCTCTATCTCTCTCTCTCTCTATCTATCTATCTCTTTCGTCAACTATATCTAGGGATAGATATTTGGTGTTTGCATAGAGTACAAGAAAATGCTACCACATTTTACTGGTTGACGAACGTACAGTGTGTACAAGTGAAGAAGATGATGATAAGTTAATACACAACGATGAAACAGAAGATATCTGCGGACACAGCGCATGCCAAACTTCACCGGTGTCACAACGATGACCTTGTAAAATGTGGATATATATTTCAGTCACACCCAGTATTTGAACATTGAAAGGTGTTGGATTTTGTCTCTGTCTCTATCTGTCTGTCTGTCTCTGTCTCTGTCACTCTGTCTCTCTCTCTCTCTCTCTCTCTCTCTCTCCCTCTCTTTCTCTCTCTCTCTCTCTCTTTCTCTCTCTCTTTTTCCCATTCTGTCTCACTACTCTCCCAAAATATGTTTGGCTTAGTACAGACAAAACCCCTCGGACTGACTATTCTTGAGAAACGTTTTAACTGGAAACGCATATTGCGCACCATTTCAAACCATGATAGTAACTTAAAAGAAGCAAACGATAAAGCATTAGCTAAGGAAAGACAACATGACTACCTGTCTTACATCATTATCTGAATCTTTACTGAAACATCAAAAGCGGAAGATTTTTCTGTAATTATATATGATTTACATTTTACCTCGTTGACCATGTATACAGATGATGTTTAGTTTGCTCTTTTTCTATTTCTTTTTCAGCTCTGAGCAGAACTATGTCCGAAATTATTCCAGGCTTGGCCACCCACCATTTTACCAAACACACTGCTTCGAATCTTACTTTTTCTACATACATACATACATACATACATACATACATACATATATACATATACACAC
>NC_068989.1:57088448-57090579 GCF_001194135.2 Octopus bimaculoides
ACATACATACATATATACATATATATATATCAACAAAAATGAAGAGAAATAACTCGGAGTAGGCAACGGCATATATATGAGCAAAATAGACAAATACAGATATACCAAATACTATACAACATGAATTCGTGGTTTATTAAACTATATTTTCGCCTCTAAAGGAGGTAATTTAAATAGAGCAAAGATTTATGTTATATATTACATGTATGTATATATACACACAAACACACATAAAAATGCACATTATCTATCTATCTATCTATCTATCTATCTATCTATCTCTATCTATCTATATACTTGTATGTATCTATATCTATCTATCCATCTATTTATCTATCTCTCTGTCGTTTTCTATGACATGGCGTGATTTGAAGGAGAGTTGGCTGCTATATCTTGCAGCTTATTGTCTCATGTGTTGAGTGAGGCTTGAGCCAAGACGTTCATTTTACGCCTCTTGCCTTCATTACCTTCCAATATTTTATTCTGGCTTTGTCGGTATTCTAACTTTCCAGACATTTATATAATATATCTAACTCTTGATGTAGACACACAGGCAGACGACAAAAAAGAAGAAATATAGACTTAAGAATAATAATAATAATAAAAAAATAGAAACCAAAATTAGTAACTTACTCGTATCTTCTATATATAAGATTAAAAGACGCAGTGAAATATGGAAATGGCCTAAATTTTATTGTGGAAAAAAAATTGAGATAGCTGCTCCAGTAACATTACGATGAGGAAGACGACGACGATGACGCTGCTGCTGATGATGATGTTGATGAGGATGATGGTGATGATGATGATGATGACAGTGGTGGTAGCAGCATTGTTGTTGATGATGATGATGATGACAGCGGTAGTAGTAGCATTGTTGTTGATGATGACCATGATTATAGTGGTATTGATGCTGATGTTGTGTACTAAACAAGTGTTTTGAGGATTCTTGCGTTCAAATAATCCTCTCGTATTTCTGTATGAACCTCAATTCATACTTGCAGGTTTTCACCTATGTCCTGCCCAATAAACACATATTTTTCATCCACTTTTCTATCTTAATTCTAATTTATTAGTTGGCCATAGCCACTGGCATAGATGTGTGGTTAAGAAGCTCGCTTTGAAGCCACATTTTAAAGTTTATTCCCACTACGTGGAACTTTGAGCAAGTGTCTTCTACAATCGCCTCGGACCTACCAATGTCTTCTGAGTGAATACTGTAAATGGAGACTGTGTGGATGTCTGTCGTACATGTATGTGTGTGTATGCCTGTGTATAGGTGTGTATGTTTGTATACGTGTGTGTCTTCTTGTCTGTTTTTTGTTTCTCACACCATTGCCTGACAAAAGGTGTCCGTTTGTTTACACCTCTGTAACTTAACGGCTCGGCTATAGGCTCCGATAGAATTAGTACCGAACTTAAAAAATTAGTTCTGGGTCGATTTTGTTCGACTACAACGCTTTAACGTGGTCGCACAGCATGACCGTAGTACAATGACGAAAAAAAAAAAATAACAAAGGAAGGAAGGAAGAGCCTGCGCATATGATTATAACTTTGTCGCCCTCATCCCGCAAATTATAGCTTTTTGTTACGGCATCTTAACGTTCATGGCGCTGTTAACGTTCATGGATAGTTGGGTTCAACAGAATTAATGAAGTTTACAAACTGTACGATAGTCTTCCTACGATCGCCTCGGTAATCAGAGAAAGAACATATTATGCCGGACAGTGCTGGAGAAACAAGAATGAAATATACAACGATCTCTTACGCTGGAAAACCATGAATGGACATACATGTATCGGCAGAACAAGAAGAGCATATAACTACCATGTTGTGGAAGAGACTGGATATCAGGCTCCGGATAGTCAGACTGCTGTGGAAGATCAGGACATTTGGGGTGGAAGAGTTCCATTAGTCCGGACAAGTCAACAAACTAGATTGATGCACATAGAACTTAATGAATATTAATTCGCGCTAATGCGGCGAGCTGGTAAAATCGTTACCGTATTTCGTCCGTCTTCACTTGGCTCAACTTTGCCTTTCATCCTATTAGGGTCAATCGAATAAATACCAGTTAAATGCTTGTAAAGATGAAATAGATTTAACCCCACTCCCTCTCTCACTGTATATATAT
>NC_068989.1:57091505-57091905 GCF_001194135.2 Octopus bimaculoides
TCTCCAACATACTGAAAATTTAGAAATAGCAGTCAAAGAACTACTGATTCTAAACTACAAATTTTCGCCATCCATTTTAGAGAAAAATTTGTAGTTTAGAATCAGTAGTTCTTTGACTGCTATTTCTAAATTTTCAGTATGTTGGAGAAGCAACTCAATGCTAATCCCTGTATATTTATGATATATATATATATATATATAGATAGATATATATATAGCGAAGGCACTTTATTTCACTTTGCTCCAGTTCATTCATATGTAGAGATGTGTTGCGATGACACTAGCATCAAGCTGTATTGGCCTTTGTTTTTATCTTTGTATAACATCGGTGGTGTGAAGTGGGGAGGCTTGTATGCATGGGCGACTGCTGGTCTTCCATAAACAACCTTGTCCGGACTTG
>NC_068989.1:57091915-57092434 GCF_001194135.2 Octopus bimaculoides
TATATATATTGTAAACAAACTCATAAGCGCTGAGTGTGTCGTCGGTATTCTACAAAAAATAAAAGAATTCTACACTGCAGGAAGGATGTCTTCTCAGCCACTTATTTATTTCATATATATATACATATACTAATGTATATACTTTGTGCATTTTCCGTGGACTGCATGTCGCCGGTGTTAAAACACCTCAGAAATCATGAACAGGCGAGATAACTCACCCCAATCCTATTTGGGAGTGATGGACATCGATGTTTAGCCATTTTTATGGCTTTTCAACATCACGTACTCACCTGCGTTGAAGGCGAGTCACCCAAGCAGTCCAACAATTTATATGCTCATAACTTATAAATTTGTGAGCTGGTAGGCCCAGAAATTGTGTCCTTAAGAGAAAATTTACTTATGAATTAAAAGCCGCTTTAGTGTTATAAATATTATTACATACTATGTATTGTATTTAATATTCATTATGCTTGAGCTATATATATATGTATGTATATATATATATATATATATATATAT
>NC_068989.1:57093089-57097607 GCF_001194135.2 Octopus bimaculoides
ACACACACACACACACACACACACACACACACACACACACACACACACACACACACATACATACATACATACACATACACATACACACACATACGCACACACACTAAGCGAGAAAGAGAGAATCATAGAGACGGATGAGGAGGAGGAGAAGAAGAAAGTAAATACATACATACACATATGTATAAATATATGTGTGCGCGAGAGAGAAAAAGAGAGGGAAAGAAAAGTGAGAGAGAGAGAGAGAGAGAGAGGTGAAGGATAGAGAGAAAGCTAACTTCCATAATATATAATCAACAAGGAGAGTAATCTTGCTTCTATTTTTTTTGTTACTTTTTTAATATAGTCTTATTTAATTATATTTTCAGATAACAAATATTTTCTTTTGAAAATTTGTGCTCATTTCATATTGTGTATAAGCAGCAAGAAATTTGTTAAAAGCAGAAATATTATTATTGTATTGTTGCCATATTTCCTGATATTGCTCTTGGTAGCAAAAGCATACTTCCAATGTTACCCGTCTTATGACGGGTAACGATACTCTCTAGTCTAAGGATAAAAACGACAAACGAACAGAGAGCTGTTGCTGTGGTGGTGGCCCTCAATAACACTGTCTTTGTCGTCATTTAAACCTCAGCCCGCTCTAGTAAAACATCGAAATAATAGAAAGGCATTCTAAGGGTGCGAGCTGGGAGAATCGTTAGCACACCGGGCAAAATGCTTAGCGGCGTTTCGCACATCTCTACGTTATGAGTTCAAATTCAGCCAAGGTTGACTTTATCTTTCATCCTTTCAGCGTCAATAAAATAAGTACCAGTCGAGTGCTGGGGATCGATGTAATCGACTTAACGCTCTCCCAAATTTGCTAGCCTTGTACAAAATTTGAAACCGATATAAAGGCATTGTAATTGTGGCTACTTCGACCATCTTTTAGAAGTCAAAGGCTTCATTACAATTGAATAAGAGTACGTGTGTCAATGCTAAGCATTGCTTTAGGGCGTTATGTGATTTTTGTGAGGTTAGGCAAAATTATTTCAGCTATATTTGCCGTGGATTTGTAACTACACTGTCAATACGGATATTTTTGAACGATTAAAATAAAGCGCCCCTGAAGATAAGAGATTAAATGACAGTTTGAAGATGCAATTTTCAACCGCAGTCTAAACCAGGTGTCATGTTCTATTAAAGATTTCGTTGTGCGTTCAAAACCAATAACCCCTGCCAGTATTATAACTTGTTTCTAAGCCGTCGAGCTGTCAGAATCATTAGAACACTGAACAAAATGCTTAGTGACATTTCATCCGTCTTTACGTACTGAGTTCAAATTCCGCCGCGTTCGATTCTGCCATTCATCATTTCGGGGTGAATAAAATAAATACCAGTCAAGTAATCGAATTACCCCTCCCTGAAATTACTGGTCTTGATCCAAAATTTAAAACCATAACTATAATTTGTTTGTTTTTTGTTTTCCCTTTCTAAGTGATGTATTAATTTCACGGACAGTTGGTATCCTTGGTAATGATTCATGCATTGTGTATAATCAAATTGTGACAATGTTTAATCTGCACAACTTTACAAGTGAAATAGACTTTATTGCTTATCCTTTTGTTTTACATTAAAACGCATGTGTTGTCTAATGATGAAGTACTGCATCATATTTATATATTCAGAAACGAGATGAAATATTTTAATGAGAGAGCGAAGACCATTGTTAATAATTAGTGAGTGGAACTCGATAAGTATATCTCACTGATATATTTTAGTTAACTAAACAATAACTAACTTTACAAATCAATACAGGATTTACAAGAAAACTTATTTCGATGAGCATGAGAGATGCTTTTCTAAAAATTTGGTTTTATGGGAAAGATTCTATTCAGAAGTGAAACTTAGCATGTGTCCGTGTTTTTCGTAACGCGAATGCAGTTGACCAAGCAGAAGTATTACATAACCTAACGTGTGAGTATCTCAGACTCAACACCTACTTGCTCGTTATTATTTTCTTTCTCTTCAATGAGTAGCTGCATCATTATTTGTGGATTCGTACGATAAAACTAATCTCACTGTTGCAGAACAAGACCACTTACTGATATACCCTGCGACGACATTTTATTGATATCAAAGTATGCAGGGCTATTGATTGGCGCCTGTTGGATATCGATACAAAAGAAACATGCCAGAGATGACAGTGAAAGCTTTCTAATAGCGTTACTATCTTTTTGCAACATATATTTATGTGAGTTGACGTTCTTGTCATTAACTGACATCAAAACGAAGACATGACTATTGTCAATGAAAGCGTAACCACATATCGCTTTGCTAAATATTCAACCACGACTAAATGATGAAATTTATGAATTGTATCAAAGTCTCATTAGTTTAGTGACAGATATTTAATGAATGATTCTGTGTATACATGCACTGCTTATTTACGGAATGTAATTTAAATTTCTATATTAATATGACTTACTAGGGCATTTGTGAATAAGCTATCAGAGGTTTTGCTACATTTATATATATATATATCTTGTGTGTACTACATAATAAAAACGGCTGGGAATTGCAATTTTACATTACCGAATAAAATTTATGTGTTACTCCAAAATAAACTCTTAAAGAGAATTACAATTTTAATTCCATATTGATTTAGATTACGTGAATGTTTTGAACCTAACATTGTATTGTTTTCGAATACGTTGATAGTTTCTTAGCAACTTCTATTTGTTGTTGAAAAAGTCGGCTTATGGTTTAATGCTTTCTAATGTATTAGTGTCACTTTAGTGAATAACTGGCTTCTAAGGTATAATCAATGACATATTTAGTGTGGGGATGTGGCTAAAGTTGTAGGCATCTGAGGGAGAGTTGTATACACCCATCCAGTATATTATTGTACTTACTGTATTGAATTTTGGTTGAGTCGAAGACCAGTACGACCTGGTGTAGTGGTTAGGGTTGATGATTAGATGAATGTCACTGTATTAACTAATGACAGATATAACTATATCTGAGGAGCATTGAAGGTGAAGTGTGAGTTTGACTCAGTTGGGATTGAGATGAACGATAAACCAAAATAATAAAATGAAATGATATATAATATACGATGTAGGTCACAGCTCCATCGTCGGGGTTTCGCTTCTTGCTGCGGGGCTATGAAATGTCTATGAACGAAACAATTTACACACAATAATGCAGTTAATTTCTTACAAATAATTACCACATTGTAAATCAGGCTCAACACTGTAATGATCATTAAGAATATATAGAAGTGATGAGTACAATGTTACCATGCAACAGAGTGACGTTTTTCAACCATTTCACTGAGAAGTTTGAGAGATTAAATAAATGTGTATGGCGACCGAGAGAAGAGTAAAATGATGTTTCAGAATTGGTTCTTGGTCTGAGAGAGAGAGGAGGGAAGAGAGAGAGGGAGTGAGGGAGAGAGGGAGAGAGAGAGAGAGAGAGGGAGAGAGAGAGAGAGAGAGAGAGAGAGAGAGAGAGAGAGAGAGAGAAGATTTTCTCAATTGATGAGATATTTTCCTTTATCCAAGAACCGGTCCCTAAACGTCATGTTTTTCACCTCCTTGCGGACATACAAACTTACTGTTACACGTAAACTACACTGTATATAGGGCAACACAGTTTAGTCTGTTTCCTCAGAGCCGGGTTATTTTAAAACACATATATAGATATTAACTCTGCCATGTCAACACATATTATGACCTTACAACGATGGCTTGACTCGCCACCATAATGTGCAAACCGATTTTCCTTTCAAACCAACTGCAGGTATTTCATTAGGGATCCTAGTTTCCCCTCGACTATCAAAGGATTTAATTTAATCGTTTGAACATCGTATCTATGACATCTATGACGATTTCCATCTCATTCACTTAGCATGAAAAAACAAAATAAAACTGCATGTAAAATATGCCTCTCTAATAGTTTCTGAGATCCTGAACAAATTTACATTCAATATCCAGCATGATGTGTTGGTGCATGCATCAAACATTACACGTGAAGTATAAACCATTGACGTCAGAATAATGTTGGAGATGGTTATTTAATGAGAGTGAGGGCTGTGCTTCTGTAAGCATTCCTTCTTAGTTTGTAGTTGCGTCTTCCTGTCATAGAGGTGCTGAAACCGGGTATGCTAGTGTGATGCAGATCGATATTTTCTAATGTGTCTATATGTCAAATATTGTAGAGAAATAGTGAAATTTTTATCGATCTTATTGCAGGTATTGCTTGTCAATAAAGCATTTTATAGAGTAGTGTTCTAAATATTTGGATGAATAGACAGGTAAATAAGAGGTAGTATATACATACAGACATACATAACTGAACCTATCTGCCTACCTTTATATCTATCTATCTATCTATCTATCTATCTATCTATCTATCTATCTATCTCTTTCTCTCTCTCTCTCTCTCTCTATATATATATATATATATACATATATACATAAATATATATACATATACATATACATACATATATATACATATATATACATATATATA
>NC_068989.1:57098426-57100500 GCF_001194135.2 Octopus bimaculoides
TATATATATATATACACACACACACACACATTATATATATATAATCTTGCTATATAAAGTATGATGTATGTATGTTCATATAGATACATACACACACATATATATCATTCATATATATCATTCATCATATATATTATATAAGGTATATATCATTGGGTCTGTGTATGCGTGCGTGCGAACGTGCACATATGTCTGTATATAAAATCGATAAAGTATCGAACAGTCAATCACGTACCTACATACGTTTACACCATCCGTTCGACAAATATTAGTCCCTTACGTACATACATTACATACACGCGTACACACAAAACGAGTGCTCTCTGTGTGTCTCTCTTTCTTTCTTTCTCTCTCTCACACACACTCTCTCTCTGTCTATATAAATATATATATATATATATATATACACATACATATATATCTATATATGTATGTATATGTGTAAGTGTGTATGCAGGCACACTTCGACAGCCGTACGAGTAGACGGGAGATGCAACATTACATGTACTCCAGGTGTGATGCGAATTCAGGTGAGGGATATAAGTCCTTCAGGTATAGCCAGTGACATTAATGTATTACAAGTAAACATTTTAAGAGGTAAATCTCCTTACTAACTCAATTGCCATACACTTTCACGTATGGTTGTGTCTGTCTGTAGATAAATACCAATATGCCTATAGATGCCATTTCATATACGCGCATAGAGATACACACACTTACACACGTTTATTCATTATACATACATACATGTATACATATGAATATATAAATGTATTTATGTATGTCTTTATATACCCACCCACACACAGAAAGACATACATACATACATACATACGTGTGTGTGTGCATTTGTGTGTGTCCATACGTGTACTTAAAAACGTGTGTGCATTCACTTGTGTATATAAGTCACGAAAGAAATTATCCAGAAAAACAATTGGACAGGTTGTCTTATGATGAAATTAAGAGAAGCTGTCGGATAGACATCTGAGTATGTATGTGTATGTATACGTCTGAATTAATATATTTATGTGTGTGTGTATGTATGTATGGACGTATGTATGAATATATATATATATGACTGAACACTATTCAATTTTTTTTCTCCGTGTTTTTCTCCTTGTCTCCGTATTCTTTCTTTTGAAGAGCGTAGCTCGAAACGTCAAAGACTTTCCGTATTCCCGAGCGTCATACTAATATATACTTTTGTTATTTACACCACCTGTCCTCGTCTGTTGTTATTTTTTGTATATTCTCCCATATATATATATATATATATATATATATATATATATATACACATATCGTCTTACATACATACGTATATACTGCTTGTATGCATATCTAAAGACGTATTTATTTACCTGCTGATTACTGTTATTGTTATTATTATTGTTATTGTTATTATTGCTGTTGTTGTTTTTGGTGTTGGTATTGTTGTTGTTGTTTAAAGCAGCTCGACGAATTGAAATATATATTAGTGTAAATAAACCATACAAATGCAGTCGTTGTACCATCCACATCTACACTAGCACGGCATGGCGAGACGCTGCTGCCGCTGCAGCTACAACAGGAACGCTACCAACTTCTGTTTTGGTAAGATGACGAACCAAATTTAGCAAAATTTATAAATACATTCTAACAGGTGTGTCTAAATATGTATGTATGCCAGTATATAGGTGTGTGTGTGTGTGTGTTTGTATATCTGTGACTATGTCAGATGTTACTGTGTTTGTAACTATGTACGTTTGAGTCTGTACGTGTATGAATAAATGTGTGTCTGTGTGTGTTTGTGTCGTTGTTCCAGTCTATTTTTAGTGCATTTGATTCTACATAGAACGTTTCGTTCGCCTTAATTAAATTTCTTTCGTTTTATAATTATTCGTCCTGTCTTTCATGTACCTCACATTTAGTTTCAAATGGTTTGTGTTCGTGCGCGTGTGTATATGTCTGTATGCGTGTGTGCACGCGCGCGTGTGTGTGTATACGTGTGTATGTATGTGTATTTCTGTATGTGTGTGATTCTGATTTATATCTTAAGTTCTTTAAAATGTTTTATATCTATTTCTATATATAT
>NC_068989.1:57100822-57103170 GCF_001194135.2 Octopus bimaculoides
AGTAGCACAGATTTTTGCACCAGCAGTTTTCCCTCTTTGCTCCACCACCGTCAAACCAAACCAAACCAAACCACCACCACCACCAGCACCAGCAATAGAGGCGCCGACATTAAGCTGCCAACCTTTACTCAAAGCCACTAGTATATATTATAGTATAATAAAACCAGGCTCGACGGCAGCACCAATTTTTCCATCTGTTTCTATTTATTTATTTATTTATTTATTTACTTATTTATTTATAGTCAGAGATGGTGCTTCATAGACATAAGAAATGGTTTGATGGTTTACAAATGACAAAAATTAAATATAAACAAGTGAACAATAACATATAACGAAAGAAAGAAATACTGAAGAATTGAAGCAATAATAAAAAAAATAATAATATTAACAATAATAATAAAAATACAACTGGACAAACAGTGAAAAAAATAAGAAAAGATTCATAACTGCCCCTCCTTGCCGATGGATTGGAAAAAATTTGGTCGGTTATTGGTGTCATTAAGCAGTTTCGTCTCCAGCGATAGTTAATACATCAATAATAACAATAAGCATTACGATGATGATGAGGACGATAATGATGATGATGATGGCGATAATTCTATTTAATGGACAAAGATATTAGATTGAAAGTTAAAAAAAAAAGAACAAGGAAAAGGAAAATAAGAAAGTGAGAGAAAAGGAGAAAAATATATAAACAAAAATTATCCGACAATTACAGGATGGTTCCGACGATGCTGATATCTCAGTTACGTGAAAAATTCAAACCTTCTTTAAATTAAATCTTCTTCTTCATTCTCTCTTTCTCTTCTTGCTCACTTGATTTTTATACCGCGCCTTTGTTGTGCTTCTGCATCACTATCTCTGTCTTTCGTTGCATTACCTGTCCTTGTCTCAGCCCCATCACACATCGCACACTGCCACACAGACTCCCCCGCATACACTGTACACCAACACAAATACATTCGACTTAATCATAGCGTTCTTTCTTTGCCAACCGCTTTCATTATACATACATACATGCATACATATATGCATACATACATGTATACATATTCTTAGTTTGACGTTAACGTCTGTTTGTTAATAATAATTATATGGTTATTATTAGTGGTAGTATTATAAATGGTGATAATAATTAGAATAAACCTTAAACAATTCTTTTCTCTCTTTATCCCTCTCTTTATTCACTCATCCGTGCACACACCTAATTTCTAATTAAACTTTCAATCACTAATTAATATTGTTCATTTAATTGTTTTGAAATTCGAACATACACACACACACATACATACATACATACATGCATACATACATACATACATACATACATACATACAGGTATCTATATAACTATATCTATCTATCTATCTATCTATCTATCTATTTATCTATCTATCTATCTATCTATACATTCATCCCCACACACACACACACCCACACGCACACACACACACACACACACACACACACACACACACACACACACACACACACACAAACACACATAGTTGATGGTTTGTATGTTCGCTTGAGTGTTTAGCTTTCGTTTTTGTCCTTTTTATGGCTTTTTAACTTTAGTATTTTGTTTTCTTGTTTTACATTCTTAAACATAACATTAATGTTGTTGTCTTGAGGATATTTGCTTAGCTATCAAGGTTTGCAATTCATTATAATTACTACCGACATACGCATACGTCTGCACACGTAAACACACAAGCGCACAGACAAACAAGCGCATACACAACATATATTTATATATATTTAAGAACCGCCTGCTAATGTTTTAGGTGAAATAGCGCTGTAGGTAATGTTTATCCATTGTCATTAACAACAAACATTACACACACATATTCATACACACATTGTCGGCATGAGACAGTGATAAGTACAGTCTATTAACAAACCAAACCTGTCAGACTGCAGCAACAATCATTAACAATAATGAGTACAGATGGAAGTAAATAATAATAATAATAATAATAATAATAATAATAATAATAGTCGCAGTAGTAGCAGTAGTAGCAAAACCATCCGATTTCTATTATAAGTTTGCTATAAGTAGTTGAATTTCAATAGCTTATATGCATGCATGTCAATATGAACGTGTGTATGAGAGACGGAGCGAAAGAGAGGAAGAAGAAAAGAGAGCGAGGGCGAGGAGGAGAGAATTGAGTTGTGAAGGTGCCGCGATGTTTATAATGGTGTACTGTACGTGTGTAACTGGAAACATGTGCAATAAGAATGTGTAAGTGTTTTATATTTTACTTTTATTAATTTTTCCTGCACAAGACGAGATAGGTGTTTAGTCGATTCATCAACGTTATATATATATATATATATATATATAT
>NC_068989.1:57103351-57106198 GCF_001194135.2 Octopus bimaculoides
ACAGATAGATAGATAGATATACAGATAGATAGATATACAGATAGATAGATAGACACAATAACGTGTTTTTTTTTTTTTTATTCTAAACGGTGTTCTATATAACAATAACTATTGTACTGCATAATAAATCACACTATACCACACTCAGCTTCCACTGTAGCATGGCAAAAACCACAAGGATGGCTGTGTATTTAATGTAAGTTATTCACTGTCTGCTTGCTTTCTGTTTCGTTTTCCTTCCTTCCTTCCTTCCTTTACTTCTTATAAGCATCACTGTGAACAAATGTGTTCATCATCATCATTATCATCATCTTCATCATCATCATCGTCGTCGTCGTCATCACCACCATCATCATCATCATCGTCGTCGTCGTCGTCGTCGTCATTGTCGTCATCGTCATCGTCATCGTCATCATCATCATCACCATCGTCATTATTATTCCCCTGATCGAAACAGTTATTATAATCATTACTGGATTGTCACAGCGGATAGACACACATACAAGCAAGCACACACCCACATGACGCACATACACATACATATGCATATGCACATACATATACATGATTGACGTATGCACATACACGCACGCATACATAGCCTCTCTCTCTCTCTCTCACACACACACACACACACACATACACACACTCGCAGCGTATTTATAAGATTTCACTAAATAAAGAGCCTCTCACTATTTCTCTCACTAAGTGATTTTAGATTGGTGAGAAGCACTGACTACTGCACAGCGAAAAAAAAAAACAGCAGCAGCAGCAGCAACAACAAAAACAACAACATAATAATAATAATAATAATAATAACAATAATAATAATAATAATAATAACAATAACAACAGCAAAGGCAATAATAGCAATGACGCTATCAATGAAACCTATTGGTGTGCAGAGGCTTTAAAGCTTTCATCGTCAACCACCTCCACAACAACACGTATAATAATAATAATAATAATAATAATAATAATAATAATAATAGAGCGTTACGAGAAAGAGAGAGACAGAAAGAGAAGTGTTAGTATTAAAGTTTGTCACGCTACTATGAGTATTGACTGAAGCTCTACTCTAATAATAAAAGACGTATCTGCGACAGAAACAGGCTGTTTAAATTGTTGTATTTTTTATTACATATTGGTTCTTATTTGATTTTTACCATCTTCCGAAAGTCATTTAACTTTAAAAACTGAATATGTATTAACAGAAAAAGAAATTTTACTTTTTCTTCCCATCTTCTCATAGTATTAATAATATTTTACAGATCCTTATTCCATTTTCGAACTTAACAGGTACATGTAACGAAACAAGTGACCTTATATTTCTTGTTAGATTTAATACACATTTACAGTTTTGTTTTGCATGATAAAATATCATAAATATTGTTGCTGCTATTTTTATCCTGGTCATTATTATTCTTAACGTTATTTTATATTCATTCTCTATCACATCTCAAATCGATTTCAAGCACTGAGTGTGCTTTTTGCAAGAGCTAGCCACAAGATTGTAAAGCAAGGAAAAAAGACTAAGTTACTTTTTTTTTAAGGAAAAATTTTATTTCCGAAACAGAGATAAATGAGAAATAAAATTTAAAATAAACTGTAAATGTATTACTTTCGGATATAAACGTTTTTCATTTGAAATGGTTCATTTTTTTCCATGATGGCCTTACAGAATCCTACGCACAGTAAAAGTTTTCCCTTTTAACACTTGAACAATTTTAAAAAAAGATTTTCATTGTCATACGTGTTTATTAATGATGTTTTGCACTTATCTAAAGACAACATTTTATTAATCGAAGCCGTGAACAATTTATCATAAGTTTCACTTTCATAGGGATTATATTTCTTCACGTTATTTTCTTAAATCAGAAAAAGCAGTTTCTCGAACGTTGTTTTCTTTTTCTTTCTTTTTCTTTGAGTTTCACGTTTCCTTGTACCCACCTCATTGCAATATCACACACTTCCTCACGAAATAAATACTATTGCCTTATTCGTTCTGTATCCAGGAGGGAAGCGATGGTTTATTTCTCAATTGCGGGTTTCGTCATGTTCGTTAAGATTTACCTGAAATAATAATAATAATAATAATAATAATAATAATAATAATAATAATAATAATATGACAACAACAAATTAGTCAATTACCAACAATCTGTCTAACAATGCCATTTTGATAGAGGAGCCGGCAGCTTTGAGCTTGATGATAAATGTAGTTGTAGTTAATATATTAGTTCACCGCTATGTTGGGGGTATAAATTGATATTCTGCTCACCGTCAAAGTAACCATTCCTTTCTATCTTCATTCATTCCTTCTTTCCATTATTTATTTATCTATCTATTTATTCCACTTTTGCACCTTTTCAGTTTCATTTCCTGTACACATTCTCCCCTTATCTCTTCTTAATTAAACATCATTCGACATGTCTGACAAATAAATAAATAAATAAATAAATAAATAATAATAATAATAATAATAATAATAATAATAATAATAGTGGGAACAAAAAAAAATACAATACAGGGTGAAAAAAATATCCAAACAAAACGAAAGAAGAGAAACTGACAAAAACAAGCCTGATAACATAAAAAACAAACACACTTGTACAATTTTAATGAAGGGTTGCGCAATTATAGAACCTGAAAGTGTAACTGCCTTGATGATGAAGTATCAGTGACGATTAACATGATAAATTTGCCTGCAGCTGAATGTTACCGAATATTATTACTTTTATAAATCAGTCTTGCATTGAAACACTCGCTCCTCTTTTTCTTGTTCTCTGATACACATACATACACGCACACACACACACACACACACACACACACACACACACACAC
>NC_068989.1:57106232-57108732 GCF_001194135.2 Octopus bimaculoides
ATATATATATATATATATATATATATATATATATATATATAAATGTTCGTTTCTGCTCTTCCAATTGCAGTATTCTGAAACTGGGTTTGGTTGTGATTAACATGTGTGAAGGAAATCTTGGAATATATCTATTTATACATGCTTTTTTTTATTCGCAAAGATTTATCGTGGAAACGGATCAAACAATGAACCGAAAACGGACTACTTTACATGAGAACTGGATACCGATTTTAAAGGAAGTGTAAATGGTGAAACTTCATATATCTTTTGGTAAAAATATGGATGGAGAATTAATAGGAATATCACTGGCAAGCTTATTTTTTACATCAATGCGGACTCAAGCACTATTAGCTTGACTACTTGTCTATCATTATCAATAAGGATAACAATGAAAACATGGCCTTTGTCATCGTTATAGACGCTAAGAATTTTTTATATATTCCAAAATGGATATTAAATACAATATGAATTACAATATACTCTAAAAAAATATGTATTTGAAATAAAACCGAAAACAATGTAAGTTTCTAACACTTGAAAAAGATGATAATATATTAGTGTTATTGCTCAGCAAGTTCTACCACGTCACAAAACCAATGATGGTCAATAAATAATAAAGAGGTAAAGAAAGAAAGAAAAATTCGACCCTGCACTGTAACAGTGTACTAATTACATCTTTTCAAAAATGTATAATTTTCGCCCACCTTAGCTAGAGATGGGACTTGTTGAAATATTGGTCAAGTAAATATATGTACAAAGGATATTATGACTTCATTTGCCTTGGCGAGGATCTGTGTTTCATAAATGGATTTTAAGGGAAACTGCGATCAAACTCCCGAGACAGCCTCTACAGCGAGATGTTCATTTATGAAAAGATATACGTAAAAGTGCATCATCTGTTTCTGTAAATGTTCTCGTACAAAATACTTTACATTTATATACTCACCTTTATTGCCATATACTGATATACACAGTTTACAAATGTGATTGAGTTTTAATTTCTTCGTTTTAGTTTCGTAAACAATTAATAAAACATAAATAAAGCTTAAAAACAGATGGTCATATATATACATATACATTGACAGTTACATAAACACACTCGTGTTCACAATTACATATATACACAGACACATACATACAGATATATACATACATCAGTACAAACACACACTCGTGCAAATAACCACCTACATATTAAGAAACATAAACGCACATACACACACGCATGCACTTAGACATACACATGCACACATTCACACACACAATCGTTACTATTATCATTTGGATCCTGCAAGGAAAGACGCGATAAACTTGCAAATTATATATATGTATGTATATGTAATCAAAGCAAGGAACAGAAAATTATTAAAGTAAAACATAAAAAGATGAAGAAATGTTAATCGATCGAAAGACAAATATGAGGATAATAATGGTAATAATGCTCAACCTGGAATAAATTCCCGCCCCGTCCCTTCTGTGCTACTTCCCGCTCTTCGATGGACGTATAAGTGGAAAAGGGAGATCACTGCGTTACACTGTCTTCGCCTAACCACATAAGTAAGTTCTTTCGAAATATCTAATTTGTCTGCCGTTCTAATATTGTTTCTTTATTGCTGTATAAAACTGTATATTAAAGAAAACTATAAACGAACCTAACCATATATCCAGTAGTTTACTTAACATTATTTTTTCTATTTCATTCCTTACCATTATTTGTTAAAAATACCCACATATAACTTTCATACTTCCTTAATTAGTTTTAATATTTTTAAAGTTGTTGTTTATTCTGCAAAGTTGTTCAGAACGGTAATTATTCTGGTCTACAAAAGAGTAAAACGTTTGATACAAACATTCAATGCCTTATTTGTATTCTGAGAAAACACAAACGACAATGAGATCTGTTAACCTTAGGACAGCGCTTGCGAACATTTTTTGGCCTTATTTATCGGAATTCGAATTTCTTTACTAATCCCGTGGTTATTGCGGTCTCTCTAACACCCATTCATGTATTTTATATTATTATATACAGGGTGTCTATAAAGTCCGTGCGCGATTTAAAATATTTGTAGCTTTGTAACTTTACATGACAGAACTAAATGGTACAACGACTTTATAGACACTTTATAGGGAGCCCTTTGTCCCTTTAAAGCATAGGCCATTAACGTCATTTCTCCATTGTTCTCAACTCTAGGCCGTCCTTTCTTTGGTCTCATTGGTTTTAAATTGCCATCGATGCTTCTGTAACTTACCTTTTTTTTCTCGGTAGGGTTATTGGCCGCCCTATGCAAATCAAATTTTACATCTAGGAAAAATTGGTCCATTTTAGTCTGGCCTATATCCTTTGGCCTGTTCAGCATGTGAGGCTCTACCAAAAGTTTGTGCTCGGCTATCAGAGTCATTGAGACACGTAAGCTACTGCACCGCAACAATGACTGGACCTTATGAGAGATACATGTATCTTAACTTTAGGTAAATGTGTAGGGAAATGTTTTTTCATTAC
>NC_068989.1:57117888-57119527 GCF_001194135.2 Octopus bimaculoides
CTGATCTGATATAAACGAAATTGTTACAAACACACATGGACGCACATACTTACAACGTATAAGCACGAACACATAAGTGCGTGCACACATATGAGCGTGCACACATACGAGCTTGCACACACTCACATGCTCATACCGAACAGTTTCAAAACAACGCCAAAACAACGCCAGATCATACATTCAAAATAAATGGAAGTGGAGAGACAAGTTACTGAAGAGATTGCAAGAGTGCAATGAAATAATTTAACAAAAAACTATATAAATTAATAAAGGACTGAACCAGTGCGTGTGTTTATTACCGGCATAATGCCTCTCCCAAGGTTTAATTGTATTTCTTTCAACACACGTATCCACATCAAGAACCTTGCACACGAAATACACATACGAAATACATAAAGAATGCTACGTGTATCTGTATCCATACATACATACATACATACATACATACATATATATATATATGTAAGACCTCGACAGTCTATGACCGTCTACTACGTACTCTCTCTCGACACTGACCAACGTTACCTATTTATGGTGACTAGCACATACCACTCGTGACGTGGGTAATGTTTTTGCTTACCCTTCCTAGGTCGGATTTGGTTGGGCATAAAGAAGGACTTTATTACCAAACCTTGAATACGCCTAATATGCCCCACCAAATCCGACCTAGGAAGGGTAAGCAAAAACATTTTGGACAAAATAATAACAATCGTCAAGGACAAATTAAACGTTAACTTATGGTCCCACACTGATGAAGTTATTACATGGTTTCATCTTCTAAAAACCCAAAACTCATATTCGTTCCTACAATTTTGAACTCAGAACGTGAAGACGGACGAAATACTGTTAAGTATAATATTACAAAATATCAGATTATGAAAACAAAATGTCAATGAAATGGATTATTCAGTAAGATCATTACACAAATTAAAATTGTCTCATTGAGAAAAATTACCATTAAATACAATTGATATTCAAGAAAGATTATATTTATGTAAATATGCAAATCGATAGGAATGGGATATGGTATGGAACTCATTATAAAATGGCCAGCAAGACACTTAATTCTTAATTGGCCGAAACTGTTTCGTTGTAATTAGGCAACAACTTTTAAGTATTGGTTTTCTTTTCTCTAAATCGCTTAGTGAGGAGGAAAGACAGAGCCCATGACACATTTTACGATGTCAAACACTGGTTGGAAGGCGGAAAAAAGTCCTCCACAAACTGGTGTGCTGACCTGAATTCTAGAAACCGTGCTAAAGCCATTCAAGATCCAAATGTTGGCAACTACAGAATTTGAGCTCAAACACAAAGAGTCGGAATAAATACTGTAATGCATCACCAATCGATGCTCTGCCGATTTCACAAGTCCACCACTCTAGAGAACGTTATTAATAATATCGTCACAACCCGTGCACTATGAAGTATTACTACTAATGACTTTAAAATGTCATTTAGATCTCAAAGATGCTGGCTGTTGAAAGTTAGCTGACTTGCTCATACGTAAAAAGTACTTACAATATAGCACACAAATTCAGTTACAAGTGATGTGCATTTATTGTGTGTGTGCGTGCGTGTGTGCGTGCGTGCATGCGTGTGTGTGTGTGTGTGTGTGTGTGTGTGTGTGTGTGTGTATGCG
>NC_068989.1:57119537-57120391 GCF_001194135.2 Octopus bimaculoides
CTCTCTTTCTGGAGATATATATATATATATATATATATATATATATATATATATAAATCTGAGAATATGGTCTGTCTGTCTGTATGTGTAAATCATTAAAACTCGAGAACCACTCGATGGCTTTCATTCAAATTTTACAAGTGCCTTACTTAGGGGCCATGCAGTGCCAAAATTTTCAACTTCTTGCCTAGTGCGAGCCCTGAGCAATCTCTTACCCCTTACATTCTTTCCGCATTACGTATCAAAAGCTGAGCAATAACATCTCTCTCAATACTTTCACTATCATATGGTCTCAATTTCAATTATTTTCAATATGTATTTATGTACATGTTTGTATTCAATCAGTTTCATTTCTGTATTTCTTGTCCATAGAGAAAGAGCCGGACTCTAACATAGATTCAAGGCTCCTTCATTGGAACTTTTATCAACATCATCTAGGTATTTGTGCATATATGTGTCTGTGTGCAGTATTTGGTGTTAGTGTATGCGCAGATTTGTATGTTTGTTTTATGGATGCGTTTTTTATGTATATATTTTCATGTCTAGATGCATGCATATGCATTTATGTGCTAAATTTTTGGAAAGTTTTACATATCTTTACAGTTCCATTGATGGCTTGAATCTGTAGTCTTCTAATCAGCCTTTTTCTTTCGTATGTATGTATGTATGTATGTATGTGTGTATATATATGTAAGTAAATATATGCATAAATATATATGTATGTATGGCCGTAATTACATGACTGAAACAATTAAAACAATAAATAAAAACTATGCCATTTTAATCTCGAGCAAGGCCAGATGCCTGTGCATATATATATGGGTGTCTGTGTATATATATATATATATATATAT
>NC_068989.1:57120949-57127804 GCF_001194135.2 Octopus bimaculoides
GTGTAGTATATTGCCACTTAAGTGTGGCTGACCCCTAGGGGTCAGCCACACTTAAGTGGCAATATACTACACTTTATCGTGCAGTTACTGTTAATACTTCATTTAGAGAATTAACATTGCTTATATATATATATATATATATATATATATACATATACACAAACAATTCCCAAGCGCGTTTATCTGCGTCACTCTCTCCATATCAGGTCACCTGGATTCCTCTTATAGCCATTCTTTACCCCGCGGATATTGTTGGAGTGTAAATTCAAATTATATGAACACTAATACATGTATTCTATACTGAGCATCTGTACATGCTGTGCAAACTGGTTTTCCTGCAGATAGGACACTGACATTAGGAATCCAAGTTTGCTAGTTTATCTAATTTGACGTCATAAGTGATGTCACCTTGGTGATGTTGCGGCTACACAGTGTATAGCAGACACTAGTTTCGATTGCTATAGTTGATATTACGACTTATTCGTCCTATTTCTTGATTGCATATGTGTATATGCGTTCCTCATTGATGATGAAGATACAATTTCGATATGTCATATGTAGAGAAATCGCAAGAGATCACGAATTTGTAAATTTTATTAAAGTTTCTA
The DNA here is from genome assembly GCF_001194135.2 of Octopus bimaculoides. Classification (NCBI taxonomy): domain Eukaryota; kingdom Metazoa; phylum Mollusca; class Cephalopoda; order Octopoda; family Octopodidae; genus Octopus; species Octopus bimaculoides. Next base: position 57,121,558 of record NC_068989.1, read on the forward strand.
GCTAAGGTTTCTTTCATGAATAGGGAAAGTAATATTGTTTCCTCTGTATGTATGATAATTGTTTCAGTGCTGATGAAGTACACTAAGTTGTTATAGCCCCCACTGGAAGATATTTTCAAATTCGTTTTGTTTATAGACACTTAGTGGTTTAGGGTGTATGCGTAAGACGCATATGTGCAGTAATTTAATAAGGAAGGGTCTAGTTAGGACTAAAACAGAAACAGAATTGAAGTAAAATGTTTTTTAACTGTATAGCTATGAAGAATAGCATGTAAAATAATGGGTTAAAAGATCAACAAACCTTGGATGAAAACAAAAAGCTGAAGGCTGCTCTTGCGACTCAACCCGCTTCTATGAACATGACAGACGTTTTAAGAGCTTTACCAAAACAACACTTCGAATTTTTATTGCTATATTGGAAACTTTGTTCTTACGAGCGAGAATTGTTAGCCATTTACTTTATCAGAATTTATAAATTCCAAGAAATGTGTAGTAAATTACTTTTTTTACGATTGGACTTGAAATAGATAAATCCATAAAGATAATAATATTTATAGCTGTATGTACTTCGAGTTCCTTCGTTAAAGATTATATACTTTATATCTTTCGAAGTTTTTAAAGTCCCATAAATACAGAATTGATAAAGTAGATGCTGCATCTGAACATAAAGACTATCATGTGGGTTGGAGACATTATCGCCTTTCCGATGGCTTCGTCTGCAAACAAACTTTCAGTTTAATGATGAGAGATAGATGAACCTAATAGGAGAGCAATAGTCGCTTGTCTTTTATCAGGTACGACTAAGTGCTTTGCTGATGTCAAGGAATCAGTATTGTTTTCACTGTGAACTTTACATTTCAAGAAGGAATTCCTATTCGTTCCTATTATTTATTTTCAGATTAGTCGTGATATAACAGATATATAACCAAAAGCATTCTAGTTTCGATTATTTCATCTTATGAGATGCAGCTCAGACTAGTCTCTCAAATGTATACTTCATTCAAGTATTTGATTTCTGAGAGATTTTGTAGCTATTTCTTACAGGTCAGATGACCACGTAAAGCAACTCTCATTCTTTCAATTTCCTTTAATGTATTTCTGGTACGTAATTTACCGGGGCTCTATCGAAAGCAAACTGGTAATGACAGGATAGAAAGAAATTGAAGGTAAAACAAAGAGCTGGTCTAGGAATAAAGGGAAATTTGAGGTAAAAAGAAAACAGAAAGTGATATACATCACGATCATCTCCGTCATCTTTTTGAGGGGTAGGAAGTGGTAAGTTGTGGGTTTCATATTTTCCAAAGGACGTTAATTGTGTAAGCAAAATTGTATAAATATCAAAAGTCAATAGTAGAAATTATTCATTCATCTAAGAAATGTCAAGTATAAGGGTCAATTTAATATCCCCATAAGGCATTCTAGACGTGGCTGGAAATATACAAAACCGGACATTATATACAATATAAGAAAAAAACTACGTTAAACTCTAATAGTTATTCATTTCCTAATATTCAGGCTGAAAGCTTTAATAGTCTTCGCCACCTGAGCTTAGTGTAAGTCAAGACTGATAACAAAAACATATGAAGCTGGAAATGGTATTGGTATTGATTGGTGTCGGAAGACAAATGTCATCCCATTGAGACTAAAACCTTAGTTAATCTCATCAATCTAAAATAAATCTAATCAGCAAAGCAATTCAAAATTATCATTTGTCGTTCATTAGATATAGTGAACAGCTGCCTTCCTGTTAGTCGCCATGGTGTGTGGGTTGAGCTCAATTTAGCTATTTGCAAGAGAGTGAGGATACAGACTGTAAATTAAATATAACATTATAAGCTGCTGTTGTTGGTTAGTCCCTGGTTAGCTCAAATCGATGAGATTTGTGATCAAAACCACGTGGACCTTGCCTATCTTATCGTCTATCAGACACTATGTACTCTGGAGTACAATATTAATATATGAGCTGTTCTGCAGACAGAAAGACGTGGTTTAAGGGATATACGGCTACTACTTCTGGTGGGTCAAAGACTACGTAGGGATGTTCTCCATATGAATATCAAAGAGACTGACGTGGTGTGTATATTTGGATCGTTGTTCGTGAGCAAAGCTCTGGCACAACTTATTGCGAATCCATAGCTACATGTAACAGACAGTATAATAGATGCTGTTGTCGTTTATACCCAGGTCGATTTTGAATGAGAAAATCTATGATAAAATGAATTTCAACTCTGATCAGCTCGTCATCTAAGGTATATCTAAAACTGACTGCTCGTTTAAAAAGGGCTAGGTGCGATTTAAGAGAGATTAAGCTGCTGTTTTCAGGAGGCCAAGCTACCACGCGTAATCTCGTTGTTTCAACAATAACAGACACGTTAGGTTAGTGATGGTGACCTGAGTTGAAATAGAAAGTAGAACTATTGTTGTTAATGTTACTGTTGTTGTTATTGTTGTTGCTGGTGGTGGTGATGAAGTTCTTATGGGGGTGGAGGTAATGTTGATTTTAATGATGTTGATGATAATGATCTTCAGTCTGTTTCAACGATTAGTATTCGACTGCTCGATCTATTGAAATACCTACTCGTTAAACTGACGTATATATGCATTATGTGGATGAGTATTTCGCAGACGTGAATTAATTCTTAACGCAATTCTCACTCCTAATCAGCCTAATTTGCGCGATGTAACAACACTGGATTTTTGAATTACAGTTATGATTCTTCCATTGGGCTCCCGTTTTGTTTTTCTCTTTTTCTTCAGTACCCATCTTGGTTTGGAACGATGTACACAGTGCGTTTACTGATGTAACATTTGTAAACTTGCAAAATATGGGAGGTTCTTTTTCTTTGGCGTCTCGTCTACGAGGGGGTGCTGAAAATTTCCTGGCTTTAAGGGTACCGCGAGAGGTCTGGTTCGAGGTCCGACCTTCCGAGTTCTTTTACAGGGCTTAGTAAAACTAGAGGACAACTGGAACAAGTGTGTGAATCTGAGAGGGAAATAGTTTGAATAAAATCATAATTAACTGATCCTCCTGTATTTCTGTTTTACCCAAAGCCAGGAACTTTTCAGCAATTCCCTCGTATATACACACATGTTAGCAGAAATACCCGGTCTTAACCAGTCAGCTTTAATATCAACTAAGATAAATATAATTACAAGATTTTAGTATATGGGAGATTAATCTTTTACGTTTACTTTTAGAATGATGCTGACATGCTTCAATTGGTATACATGCTTCAGGGATGTTGGTATACCAAAAGTTATTGATTCCAAAAACTTTCAGAAAAATGAATCAACTTGCGCTTCGAAAGAAAAGAGCACGAAAGCCATAAACAAACTAATTTAGAATGTAAAACAGAAGTTTATTTTTAACATGCTTTTATTTCTTCCTGGGAAAGCATGACTTTTCAAGTTACGGTAATAATTTTCATATTTAGTGTACGTGAATTATTTTCCTAATCAGTAAAATTTTCAAATGTTTGGTGCAGTAAATGAATTTGCTTTCTGAAGGCATGGCTGCTTGGTAAGAAGCTTGGTTCTGAACCACATGGTCCCAGGTTCAGTCCTTCTGCCTGACGCCTTGGGCTAGTGTCTTCTATTATAGTCTCGGGTTGACCAAGGCCTTGATAGTGGATTTTGTAGACAGAAACGAAAAGAGCCCGTAGTACACATATATATATATATATATATATATATATATATATATATATGCCTCTATCTGTCTATGGGTGTGTCTTTGAGTTTGTGTTTATCCATCACTACAGCTTGACAACCGGTGTTCGTTTACCTACATACCTGTATTTCAGCGCTTCGGTATTAGAAACCGATAGAATAAGTACCAGGTTTAAAAAAAAATTAATACTGAAGTCGATACGTTCGACTAAAACGTTAATTATTTTCCTAATCAGAAAACTTTCCAATGTTTGTTGCAAAAAAATGTTCTTTTTTTTTTTGTCTCTTATAAGAAGTTAGAAGAAAAAATTCAGAAAAAACATATGGTTACGTACTCTTTGACTATATGCTTGAAAATATGTGATGTTGTTCAAAATTTCACCAACCTGGATACAAAATTATGGTCTTACAGTTTGGTATATACATAAATTCACTCATGTATTTGTGTGAGTGTGTGTGGGTGCGAGTGTGTGAGAGAGGGAGTCTACGCATGTATGTACGCATATAGCTTTTATTGATCTATTAACACCGCAAAGAAAATCCGAGAAACCGTTGCTTTACAAACGAAATTACTGACACTACGTTACCACTCTAAACGTCAGAAATACATTGGAGGCATGATTGAGACATTTTAAACCTGTATGAGACCATGCTGCTTTTTCACAAACTGTGATATACATACACACACACACACAAACACACACGTATATGAAAGTTCACTAGTAATAGTAGTATTACTCGACGTCGTCGTCGTCGTCGTCGTCGTCGTCGTAGTAGTAGTAGTAGTAGTATGGGGAATGCAGTTTAACAGCGCATCGCTGCATCCAATGCGTGTTAGCGATTCCCTATTACTTATGGACCACTCAGGGGATTATCTTCCAACCCTCTGGTCTGTAAGTGTAGTCGTTGCTGGTGAGAGTTGCAACTCCTAACTCGGGTGCAACTGCTAACTCGGGTGCAACTCCTAACTCAAGCATTTTCAGTCACCTCTTACGCCACGCAAAGGAAACATTGGGTCTATTCTATTCTTTGACATGCCGGTCCCCACACATTACCAGAGCAACGCAAAATGAAGTGTTTTGCTCAAGAAAACAACATGGCACTCGGACCGGGAATCGAACCCACAGTCATAGGATCATGAAACAAGCACCCTTACCACTAGGCCACGCACCACTATATGTACATACATACCTACATACATACATAACTACATATATATACACACACATGTGTATATATATATATATATATATATATATATATATATCATGGACTTTATTAAGTGATGTTATGATAAGGTCTAGTAAGGATCGAAATCGGGCCCAAATTTTAGTTATTAGGAAGTAATTTATACATGTGATGTGGCCACTTCTGAACGGTTCAGGCTTGAAACACCTGATGATCGTTGGACACCTACTTCCTGGAGAAAGCGCCATTCATTGAAAGGAATAGAAGTGAAACGCCTTCTAATTACTATCAATAACATATCTATCTATGTATTTGTGTGTGTGTGTGTGTGTGTGTGTACATACACACTATATATGGTATATTATAGTCTATTATATCATTGGTCGTCTAGCTGGCTGAATCGTTAGCACACCAGGCGAAATGTCGGTGATCCGTCCGACTTTACGTCCTATGTTCTAATTCTGCTGAGGTGGACTTTGCTTTTCGGGTTTGATATAATAAGTACCAGTTAAGTACTGGTGTCGATGCAATCGACTTACTCCGGAATTGCAGACCTTCTGCCAAAATTTGGCATCAATATTTTATTATATAGATACAAACATATACACCCACTACATATATGGATATATATATATATACTTATGAATAAATATATATACACATACAGAGGCAGGTGTGTATGTGTGGTTTTTTTCTCCAAGACCATTTGGAGAATAGAAAACTATATAAATAATATGAATTTACAAAAAGAAAAAGGAAACTGTCCATTAATCCAAATTTCCACGGAATTATATTTTTCTTAATGTACGGCAAATATTATGAATAAATCTGTAGAAATATGTCAACTTCTAAGAAATCGGTTTTGGCGGTTGTGCATTGCGACAGAGTGCTATGAAATATTCGCTGCTGTTTTCCTCAGCAATACCATCAACATATATTATTTGCATATTTATATTCATATATAGTAGTTATTATTGCATAAACAGTGTGTTAGACCGGTGCTGCTTACGAACACGTATTCCTATCCACCTTCGTTTCTCTTTTTGATGATGTTTAGTAGAATTCAGATATCTGGGTATGTTCAACGAACTTTACACTGTTGTGTGTATGCTGTAGCATTAAACGGTCTCTCCCTCTCTGCCTGTCTCTCTCTCTCTCTCTCTCTTCCATTTTCTCTCTCCTCTCCCCCCCCCTCTGTCTCACACACGCTCACTTGTTCTGTCTCACTCTATTCCTCTGAATCTTCATTTTTTTAATATCTTTCTCACATGTGTGTGTGTGTGTGTGTATGCATGTATGTATATATGTAGATATTTACATATATTTGTTTATATATATGTGCATATGTTTATATATATATATATATATATATATATATATATATAGAGAT
>NC_068989.1:57127814-57135839 GCF_001194135.2 Octopus bimaculoides
TATATATATATATATATATATATAGCGATGGATATATATGTATATATGTGTATATATGTATGTATATATATATATATATATATATATTTATATATATATAAACACAGAGACGCGCTTGCCACGCGCGCGCGCACACACACACACACACACACACACACACACACATACACGCACGTATAGGTTTGGTAGAACAAACAAGATAGAAAGAATTCAAAATATGAGTACACATTTTATTATTTTATTACATATTTTATCCGAAATTACAAACGACTCAAAGGCCGAAAGTGTCGTACGTCGCACATTTTAAACTTTGATAAGTTCCCCGCACATATCTCGATTCTTAAATCTTTTGTTACCTGTATGAAATAATAATAATAATAATAATAATAATAATGATAATAATAATAATCCTTTCCACTGAAGGCACAAGGCCTTGAAATTATGGGGGAGGGGACTAGTCGATTACATCGACCCCAGTATTTCACTAGTAATTAATTTAACGACCCCGAAAGGATGAAAGGCAAAGTCGACTTCAGCAGAATTTGAACTCAGCATGTAGCGATGGGCGAAATAACGCTAAGCATTTTACCTGGGGTACTAACGACTCTGCCAGCTCGCCGCCTTAATAATAATAATAATAATGATGATGACGACGATGATAATAATAATACATAACAAAAATAGCAGGACTTACAAATATATATAACATACAGAAAATTGCACTACTGGGTACTGCACACATTCTACGCAAAACACTTTCAATACAGTAAACATAAGAGCACCACAGCAAACCACAGCACATACCCAAGGCGCACAGAGCTGCGCTCGGTAGTGAAGTGAAAGCACGTTATAAAAATAAAACTACTGAATAATAATAATAATAATAATAATAATAGTAATAATAATGATAATAATAATAATTCATTCTACTATAGGCACAACGCCTGAAGTTTTTGGCGGGGAGGTGACTAGTCGATTACATCGACCCAAGTGTTTCATTGGTACTTAATTAATCACCCCTAAAAGATGAAAGTCAAGATCTGGGGTCGATGTAATCGACTTACTCCTCTCCCCAAATTGCTAGTCCTGTGCCAGGATTTGAAACTCTTGTTATCCTTATAATATATGTGTGTCTATTTGTTTGCATGTGTATATATATAAATAGGCAGGTGGGTGTGTGCGTCGTTGTTTGTTTGTGAGTTTGAATTCACTGTGGACTAAGTATTAGAGAATATTTAGTAGGAGTAAAAATGATTCATTCTAAACTGAGGCTCTTCCTTGTCGCTACTTTGACTTTCTTTCTCGGGTCCATTTTTCACGCATATATGAGAAGATAAAAACTCGGAGTTGCGGTGGCACCCCCAGATCTACATTGCAAATCAAATTAGAAATTATGTAGACCCTTCATTCCATGCCGATAATAAATATTTCCTGTTACTATCAACAACTGGATTTTCGCAAAGAATCAGATACATACGTTAAGAGGAGGTAAAATTCTTTTATCATTGAACCTATTATGGAATCTTTGATAATCTATCGACCTCCATCATGTAAATTTCAAAAATATAATTAAAAAGTATAACTAATAAAAATTTTCTTGATTTAATAACGATAAGTTCGTTCTTTTGTGTCATTTCCACTTTTTTTGACAAGAAATATTTGAAGAAATCTAGAGAAAATACTTAATAAAATTGATAAAGAACAATTCACTTATATTGATATAATGGAAATATTTAATGAGAAATCTGTATTTAATGAAAACTAATTATTGCAGCGGTATTTGGTGCATCTCAGCCTTAAATTACGATGCTCTTCCAGACTTAATTCGCTAATACATAAGCATCCTTAAAGCTTAAAAACTTTCAGGCTTTTATAGACCCCAGGGGTTAATACTGACCACTTTGCCGAACCTGACTTAAGTGATCAAAGAGTACGAGATATTTTTGTTTTCTACACTGAAGATACGGAGTCACATGAATGATGTGTATATTCAACTTATTTAATATACTATCTGTAATGAGTAGGAGTGAACTCTCCCATTGGCTAGAATACAAACCAATCAAAATAAAGTATCTGATATCCAACTGGCGATGTAAGGACAATTAATTTTACTGTAAATTCCTTTATTAACCAAATGAAAATAAATATAGATCATTCAGTTTAAGTGAGATCAATAAGAAATTGTATTCATACTACATGTAGCGTTGTGCTGCATATAGAACTATTTGCTCACCTCCATTTCGTAATTATTTAACTTCTCCATACATTACCGTATTAAATAAAAGGTATCAGCCAATCATACGATTCCTCAACGGCTTTTATATCTCTTCTCACCACATGTATAATTCTCCGCCGTGTGTATGAAAGCCCCCTATTCATTCACTCCCACCACCGTTGACTGACTGCACTCTGATATTCTGGAATACCAATCTATATTTATACTCAATACTGCTAAAATATCAAGACTGTTAAAATTTCTCCTCATGCTGAGCAGCACTCAAACTCTAATCAGTTTAATTCACAAATCAATGAGTTAATCCGAAGATTAAAATATTCATACATGACTGAGTAGTTAAGAAATTCTTCACGATCGTAAGATCACAAGTTCTGTTTTATTACATGGTACGTTGGACAAGAGTGTTTACCATAAACTTCGGCTCGAGTCAAGATTTGAGAGTAGAATTGGGGAGACAGAAACTGTGTAGAAAAACCCCTCGAATGTTTAGTAATTCAAAATTTTTGAGCCTTATGAAGTCGCGCTAATTCAGTTTGGGAATTGCGTAAAGAGTGCACGTATATGTAAAGTACTCAGCCACCTACACGTTAATTTAAGGCGACGAGCTTTCGTTCAGCTGAGCGAAGAACAACTGATTGCCCATCGCTGAATCAGTCATAGAATCCCATCAACTGCATATAGCTATTTATAAGGAATATTGTTGTATCCATGGCAGCTGATAAGATTCTGCGTCATCAAATATCAGAATAAAGTTCACAAAACAGAATAATTATTTTTCACTGAAGAAGAAAATGAGTCCAGTATGTTAGACTAAGCAATTAACTATTCCGCTTTATAATTAGTTCAAATCTCTATTCAATACTAAGTATAAAATATCAGCCAATCATACGCCTCTCACATCTTTCTTAATATTCTTTCTAGACAACACCCACCGTACACATCCAAATTCTACGTCGGAGTAGATATCAATCTGTGCGTTAGAGTATGTACCTTTAACGGAATTAAAATTAACTCATCTTTGACAAATGCAAAGAAGCTGTTTCTAAAACCTATGGCAGCTGCATTAATGTCTATGCAAGTGATATGTATCGTACAGGGAGTGAACTGCTGCCATTTGTAACTTACATTTTGATTTAGACTAAATCTCCCGATCATTTTTTCCACAACACCGTCTTCTTCAGTATGAGTCTATGAGATATCCTTTGCGCTGTCACTCGACCTGCTAGAAATAGCAACGGAATTTCCCTTAAATCGTACTATCTAAATTCTAAAAAAGAAAAATAGGACACATTAAAAAACCTTTAATCTAGGAAAAAGAGTGGATCTTTTGACTATTATCAACATAAGTTTGTCCGTATCAAAGCAGACCTGGGATTGAGCAACCTCATTAATGACATCTGGTTAACAGTTTATCTGCGGCCATTTTGAGGCTCACTCCAGAAATAGTAATGATTTTTTCTGACATACGCATAAAGCCAGAAATTTTGATGAGAAAAGAGACCTAATATTTGACTGGTACTTTATATAATTGGCCCGGAAATTATGAAAAGCAACGTTGACCTAGATAGGATGTTCGATGCGCTAACGATCCTTCCCATTCACCTCTCTTTAATAATAGTATTTTCTAGCATTAAGACTCTGAGTTGGCAAAATCGTTACCACGTCGGGAAAAATGCTTTGTCCAGCTTCACGTTCTGAGTTCGAATACCGACGGAGTGGACTTTGCTTTTCTTCCTTTCGGGGTCAACAAAATAAGCACCAGTTGAACACTGGGATCGATTTAATTGACATACCCACTCCAACGAAATTGTTGGCCTTGTGCCAAAATTTGAAACCAGTATTTCCAGGCATTGGTACAAGGCTTGAAATTTAGGCGCAGAGAGCCAACCAATTTATCTAACTGCAATACTTCATTTATTTAAGGCCTTCCTTCCCTATCGAAGACTTTTCTCCACCGTCCTCGACTCTGGACAGTATTTCTTGTTTCTCTCCAGTTTGTCCCTGTTTTCTCAACTCTCTTTCGTTTCATGAAAGAAGGCCTTTCTCTCACAGTTTTTGTCGGTTTCGATTTCTTGTCAATGTTTGTGTAACTTTGCTTTATTCTAGGTAGGATGTTTAGTGCTACACGAATCCATTTTTACATTAGGAAAGGGGTGGCCCACTTTAGTCTGACCTCTATCTTTTGAGCTTTCTAGTTTGGGAGATCCTACCAGGAGCTTACACTCAGTTGGATCATTGAGGTACACAAGACACTTTACTTCCACCAGGACTGCACTCTAGTACTCTACTGGTACTTTATTCTGTCGACTCCAGAGGGATGAAATACAAAACTTATCTCACCGGGATTTGGGCTCAGAATATAAAAGAGTTAAAACATACAGTAAGACATTTTGCCCGGTACTCTAAGGATTCTGCCAATTCCCCGCCCTCCATTACTCGTAACAATCATTTACAACTTCGGCAGAAAACCAAGAAATTTTTGGCAAGGGTTACACTCGAATAAGAAAGAGCCCCATCTTTTTTGCTGGTTATCATTTTGCAATCGGGGAACAATAAAACGCAATCCAACGATAATGATTTCTCACAGTGTAACAAGTTCACAATTTATAGGAGAGAAACGCTTGATTCAATTGTCATCAGTATTTATCAGTTACATATTCTATGGCCCCAAGTAGCATTTTGATTTCTGCTAGTGATGTATTTGGTTCGGTACTCTACCGATTATGCTGCCCAGTGGATATATCATAGTATGAATTTTGTCTCAAACTTGGTAAAAATCCTGCATCCGTTCAAATATAGTGCAAAGGATTAAAATGAAATGGAATTTTTAATCAGCAAAATATACAGAGGAAAAAGAAGAGCAGAACTGTGACCGTTCTTAATCCCTCTATAATGAAAACATAAAAAGCTAGCTGCAAGAAAAACGAGGAACGCTCTACGTACTAGCCTTATTACTAGATACGGCAGCCAAATTTATCTCATATGCCATCATAAAGAAAGAAAGGTATATTAAGTAATATAACATTCCCTTATATATGAACAAATTTGTTTTACAAGTGGAGTGCATTTGATCATGCGTTTCTCCTTTGTGAATTTGGACGGAACTAAAAGAACAACGTGGACAGTGAGATAATTGAAGAAAAATGAAAAAAAATTATGGACGAATGACCGAGAAAGGTATTTAAAACGGGTTCCGTAAAGATATTCCTTAGCATAGTTTTTCTCCAATAAAGAGCAAATCACACTGTAGTCTCTATGAGTGTGACATGACCAAAGGCAGGATGATCACGGTTGGAAGTCCTTTATTCATACGTTTGGTCGTTCAGCTTTGAATTAGGAGATAAGACATTCTAGCAAATAACTATTTGAAAACGCAGAATGGAAATTAGCTGCAATGGCTTAGCCAATTTGCAAAGCGCGCGGTTGTCGGTAGCATGATTAAATAATTAAATATTTATGAACAAAAGCCATATTGGTAAACTTATACATTATGTATGGGTGTGTGTGCGTGTATGTATGTTTATGTGTATATTTGTATGTATGCATATGTATATATGTGTATATATGCGTGTGTATATATATATATATATATATATATATGCATGTGTTTATATATATATATGTGTGTGTGTGTGTGTGTGTATAACTAGATATACGTATATATATATATATATATGTGTGTGTGTGTGTGTGTGTGTGTATATATATATATAGTTGCATGTGTATATATATATATATATGTGTGTGTGTATGTATGTATGTATGTATGTATATAGGTCACAAAAGGGACGAAGTGTATTGACCAGCACCAGCTATTGCTAGGGACAAGAGTTAAAACAACTCAAAAGCCACAAAGCACTGTATTTTATGACTGACAAAGGGACGTAAATCCCTAGCGTACATAGACAGATAGAACGATTTCGGATTTTGATGTATATCATCTTAATCCCTGTCAGTGACTCTTAGCGGCTAGGATTAAACTCAGGTACTTCTGTCAGACTTATAACAAAAGCCGTTAAAAACTTTGCTGATTTTCAAAGCGGTAAAATGTAAACAACAAATGAAATGAGTTGCTTATTAGAAATTTTAACTTAAAGGCAAAACTAACAAAAGTCACAAAGGTGACGGAAGATACTGACCATCCATTTAATTTGCCATATATATATATATATATATATATATATATAAGAATATCTAACCAATCATTGGCCTGATAAATAATAAGCACCTCTGTTCAACATTACAGGAGATCCCTAAGAGAGTACATCGAGTTAACCGAGTAGACATTCAAAGTTATTTTTACTCGGCGCACCCATTCGTATACATTTAGAAAGTACCGTAACGTAACATCACTTTGAAGATACGTTCTATTTCGAAAAGACATAAGCGAGAGCAACTCTATAATGTTGTTGGAGACATTGCAAAGCCTAGACTTAGGCACTACATGTATTGTTAACTAGACAGAAGGTACATTCCCGTCATCATTCCAAGTACAGAAATGTACAGAAATGTACGCGGCATTAAGCGTCTACCTCCACCGGTGGATTCCGATCTGAACCCAGAAACTACAGCCAGCACATATAGTATTAGAAATTCGACCCGTAAAATGAAGTTGAAATGGTAACTCTTCTTTTACTCTTTTACTCGTTTCAGTCATTTGACTGCAGCCATGCTGGAGCACCGCCTTTAGTTGAGCAAATCGACCTCAGGACTTATTCTTTGTAAGCCTAGTACTTATTCTATCGGTCTCTTTTGCTGAACCGCTAAGTTACGGGGACCTAAACACACCAGCATCGGTTGTCAAGCAATGTTGGAGGGACAAACACAGACACACAAACACACACATACACATACATATATATACATATATACGACAGGCTTCTTTCAGTTTCCGTCTACCAAATCCACTCGCAAGGCTTTGGTCGGCCCAAGGCTATAGTAGAAGTCACTTGCCCAAGATGCCATGCAGTGGGACTGAACCCGGAACCATGTGGTTCGTAAGCAAGCTTCTTACCACACAGTTGCTCCGCTCTCAAGAAAAGTATCTTCTTACCAGCACTAAGTGGCACAAAGGGTGTTAAAGAACCCACATTGAAAATTTTGATATCAAGTCAAACCAAATTATCTCTTCTTCAGAAAAATGTCCTTGTAAAATTGGGGATTATCGTAGCGTACGTGTGATTTGCGTGGTTTTCACTCGCCCATCAAATATTGAGGTCCCGACACCAACTTGCATAAAGGCACGTTTTCATGAGGGACCAGCATGATAGTTCTTTGGTTAACTGAACTTGAAGTTTCACGCGGCTGAAAAACCGTGAAACCGTGAAACTTATATGCAGAGATTGCTTTGCACATATATGTATATAGATGCTCAAATATATATTTATCTCTCAATTTCACTCTCTCTCTTTCTTTCTCTCTCTCTCTCTCTCTCTCTCTCTCTCTCTCTCTCTCACACACACACACACACATAACTGTATGAGAGAGAAAGAAAGAGAGAGAGAGAGAGAGAGAGAGAGAGAGAGAGAGAAAAGCAATCACTTCACACATACAACTACAAACATATTCAAGCAATATCTACGTGTATATGTATATAAGTATGCGTGCGTGTGCGTGTGTGTGTGCGTGTATGTGCGTGTGTTTGTGTGTGCGTGTGTGTGTGTGCATGTGCTGGTGATTGTGCCTGGATGTGGGCGAGGGCGTGTGCTTGTGAGTGTGCGCAAGAGTGTGAATGCTTGTGTATGTGTGTGTGTGTGTGTGTGTGTGTAATGCGATCGAACGGGTAAGTC
>NC_068989.1:57136733-57144169 GCF_001194135.2 Octopus bimaculoides
ATATAGTTTTAGGGTAAAGAACCAAGGTTCATGAACTCATCGATGAAAATCCACTGTCACATATCCCTAATATTATTATTAGTATTATTATTATTATGTATATATATATATATATATATATATATGTGTGTGTGTGTATGTATGTATACGACGGGAGCCTATCAGTTTACTATTATCAGATCCCTCCACAATGCTTTGATCAACCCGGGGTTATTATAGAAAACACTTGCCCAACGTGTTACGCAGCGGGACTGAACCTTGAACCATGTGATTAGGAACATGCAACTAAAATTAGATTTTATATTTCTCCACCTTTCTTTCCTCTTGCATTCTATCTTAGCCTTATTTTCAACTTCAATTATCATTTGCTTTCTTTACATACACACACACAGAGAAGTGTATACTCACACACACGCACACTTACAAATGCACGCAAAGGCGTATGTATTCTTTGTGAGTGCTTTGGTGTTTACGGGTGACTAATTAACTCTACTGCAGAGTAACTTGTTCTCTATAGTGTTCAGACAGGCTCGTATTTACACAAACAGATATGCTTGCAGATACATATAAGCATTTATATATGTATGTTTACAAATGTACAAACACAGACACAGACACGCGCGCACACACACATGCTCACACACACACACACACACACACACACACACACGCGCGCGCGCACACACATTCACACACGCAGGTACACACACGTAAATTAACTCTCATTCCACCAGGCTTAGAAATGCGCATGCACAGTCTTTCACTCGTGATCGATGTTGGTGTGTTATGCACTAGGTTCAGAACGTAGAGATGCATTAGCAAATATTACGCATATGTACACACGTAAACATAAATACTTGTAAATTGATCCGTTTACACACTTATGAAGGTGGCTGCATATCTATCTATCTATCTATCTATCTATCTATCTATCTATCTATCTATCTATCTGTCCGTCTATCTACAACGTAACTACACGCGTGCTGTTGGCGATTTCGTTTCCATCTTTGGATTTTTCCGTTTCTCCTTTCCGACGAAGAGCTATGCTCGAAACGTCAAGTTCTCTCCTGTCATCGAGTGACAAGCTAAGACATTTCTTGTGCGCATCCTCACGTCGGTTTTTTCCTTCGTTTTTTATTCATTTATTTGAATTGACTATATGTGTGTGTGTGTGTGCGTGTGTATATATATATGTGTGTGTGTGTATGTGTGTGTGTGTGTGTGTGTGTATGTCTGTGTGTGTGTGTAAAGTATGGCATAAATATAAACACGGGAAATTTTAACCATTTCTCCGCAGTCTGGGAAAACGATAAACAACCTTAATCGATTTTCGAAACTTATGACACATATACACAGATCTTCATGTATGTGTGTGTGTGTGTGTGTGTGTGTGTGTGTGTGCGTGTGCGTGTGCGTGTGTGTGCGTGTAGTATTTATTTTGTGTACGACAGCTACTGTTGAGTTTAGAGTTTCTCGTAGATTATTTTCTGCCAGTTTGTTTCCTCATATAGATAGATAGATAGATATGAGGAATTACAATGAACTCAAGTATATATCTTTAGTTCTTACGTAGCTTTCACTAATGTGCTGGGTTGAAACTCTGCATTGGATGTTCTAAAAGAGATTGCATGCTTAACCACAACGGATCATCAGGGAAACACTTTATCTCATTATGCCACCTTTACTCTGTATATCATAACCAGTAATACTAAGTACCATATAGGAAACAAGTACATCTAGTTGCAAACAACTCATAAGTGGTATCACTGACCGCAGTGAAGGCCCGGAAACAAGTCGCTTGTGCAGGTGCACTGAGTCGAAAACACTGCATATCGGATCCCAGTAGATATCAGGTGTCATCGTGAGAGAATGCGTAATTATTCGGGGCCTTCCTTTCGATGACTTTGCAGAGCACCAGACCCTACTCAGTGATGTGTTCGACCGATTAGTATTCGCTCTTAAATTCATTTCGGGATCATTATCACTCTAGCCAGGTTTCGTCATCCCTTTTCAAATGCTGGATCTCTTTCATGATGGCGTTTGCTTGCAGATGTTTGAGGTCAATTGGTATTAGCTACAGTTCAGTCTGGTCCTATTAAAGTCTATACATTCAACTTCTACAAGAACCAGAATTTCTACAGTCTTGTAGTAGCATCACATAACGGTCATCTTTCCTAACGTGAACTGCATTTATTTTGTCATGTGGAACAGTGAATTCAACAAAGTGTACTATCTTACGTTCCACATACTATTTTGTTATATCTGGCTTCTTCGGTGGTATTAGAAAGAGGCCCGACAAGATCTGCTGCCGCCTCCCAATCTCCATCCCAGTTCTCGCAATTCACAGTTTCTCCTTGTGTTTTGGATAACCACTTGATCTTGCCAGACAAACGTAATAAACAGTTTGCTGCTATACTTCTGCAGCTTCTTGCTACCATTGATCATTTCTTACCGCTTCTAAGCGGCACTATAGGGAATCTTGAGGACCTCATTGTGTCTCAAGAAATATCTTTCCGATGCCATTGAGCACTTACATCAATATACTTTAGCGTTAGCGTTCTAACTTTTCCGCATGTACATTTTATCATCATTCGCTATTTTCCATCTCAGCAGATTGCGTGGGGATGGCAATAAATCAGACGCTGTGGCTTTCAGACGAAAGCTCAACCATGATGCGCTCCACTTTCAGATCTCATTTCAACCCACCTTCCTTTCAATAACCTCTTCTTCCCACTTTAATATCTGACTTGCTGAGTTCATTCAATCAAATGCAGTTCCCTTTATTCTGATTTTCTAGCATTAACACAACATTTAACAGCGGTTCAGTGCTCCATCTGAGTCATCGTCGAAAATAGTTTAAATGGATTGCAACGAATAACTTTCTGGTCACTTTGAATTGCTCCCACTATATCTAGATGTTCAAGTGCTACTTCTATGCCATCAGTTTCCAACCCCCGCACAATTTCCTTGCTGTTTTGACATCTTGTGGATTGTCCCGTGTTTTTGTAACTAACAGCTGGACACAAAACCATTGGTTTCTTCATAATCTCATCTGGCAAAAAGACATCTTTACCTAAAGATTTTCAGTGAGCTTCAGCTGAATCCTTTATCAACCCGATGATTTTCTTTGTGTTAGGGGGTTGAATTACCAACACTGCTTCAACTTATTCATACACATCTTGCGTTCATAGATCTTCAATACCACTTGGGTACTAGACATTTTACATCAATACATGCACTCGTAGGCGCTTCCAGTCTGCTGCGTATTCTTTTGCACAAGTCTTATTTTCTATTCCATGTCCGTATCATTTTGTTAGCTTTTAGCGCGCCATGTTCAGATTTCTTTCCTAGTTAAATGTACAGAAGTATAATGATCGGCACACAATGGGGAAACAAAATCTAACACTAGTGACTCACGACTTTAGGGATTATGGGTCTCACCATTAAGCACATACACTATCAATTAGCCTGCATGAAAATATCTACAACCTCACGATATCACAGACACAGACACAGACACACACACACACAAACACACACACACACACATACACACACACATTCACATTTGTGAGTCTGTGTTTGTGCATTACCATGTAAGTTAGTTAATAATTTCTATAGTCAAAATATGCTTCCAAGCTCGCTCGGTTATACAATCTTTGGTGACAGTTTACTTTATTAAACCCTGCTGCAAACACTGATTAGTACTTGATATATGTGTATAGCTCTGGCTGTGCATCTGTATCTCAGTGTAAACGTATTCATGTGTACATAGAAAAGGAACTTGAATAACAATTTATCCTTATCTTGAATGGCGGATATACGTTTTTTTAACATCTCACCAGTGTTTTTTTTTTACTTCATTTTTTACTTTATCTATCTTCCACCAGTTTTATCAAATACTTTATTATCTTCTATTTATTTTTTCTATTTTAAAATTTTTTTCAGCCTCTCTCATTCTTCCATCTTTCAGCTACCGTCTGCTTTTTCCCCGTTTTCTAAGTCTTGTTTTCTAGTTTCCTTTCTCCCCTATACATCATACGATTTATATTCTCTACTTTTCTCTTGGCTCTCCCCCTTCCATACTTGCCCTATCTTTATGGTCAGTTACTTTACTCTCCTGATTTTTAAAACTTACCACCTTGTATTGATATCCACTACCACCATCCCCTCAGCTATGAAATTCTTAGCTTTCAAGCTTCCATCGATTCTATCATACTTTTTAAACCTTTGTTTCTTTGTAGCTGTATGTCTGCAATTATTTCCACAATTCTGCTTCTGTTTCTATCTAAAATCAACATGCGAAATGAAAACGTTTTCTATCAACATTAATGCTATAGTTCCTTTCTCTGCAGGAAATTCTAGGCATCTTTTATCTAGAGTAGTTTCCTGTTGCCTCTTCATTTAGGATTCTAGTCTAAAACATTTCCTCTAGATTTAGAAACCACTTATAACAGAAAGATGAAATGAGGCACATAGTTAAATGCCTTATTATTCATAACTCTATGAAATGACAAAAGCTAATTCATATCTTATATTGACATTTCACCATCCCTACTATCAATGCCAAGCTCTTCTAACAGAATTTTGTCACTAAAAAAAGTCTGACACATCTATGCGTACGTTACACGTAACAAGTATGCTTATGCTACAAACTCATACAAATACACACAAAAAAACCTTACACATCACATCAAACACTGGTCACTTGAATTGCTACCACTATATCTCGATGCTCAAGTGCTGCTTTTATGCCATCAGTTTCTAACCCCCGCACAATTTTCTTGCTGCTTTGACCATCTTGTCGATTGTCCCGTATTTTTGTAACTAACAGCTGGCCAAAAAAACATTGGTTTCTTCATAGTCTCATCTGGCAAAAAGACATCTTCACCTAAAGATTTTGAATGAGCTTCAGCTGAATCATTTATCAACCCACAATGCTTCGATGAAGTCAAACTGAAACAAGAGAAAACTGTAAATGGATACTCAACTTGCACGAAATAGCAGCAAACTCACCATCAAATTACACCGCATGGTCTTAAACCTCGGTTAATACAGCGAATATGTCTGGTAGAAAAATAATATTTGATCATGGCTGGAATACCTTTGATTATACCTTTGCTCAACTAGGGCAGATCTGTAGCTATACATCACTAACCTGGACTATTCAAGACATACACATTCATCATATCATATATGAATATTCAAGACACGCATTCATCATTCATCATATAGACAGTAATGCTGTCGAACTTACAACCTGTGCATCAGCAATGACAAAATGGATGGGAGTGGGTCAAGTGAGGTTTGATGAACTTGAAAAATATTCTCTTTAATAGCTTTTATAAAAATGACTATTTGCGGCTTACTATTGGCACTCGTACAGTCTAACACAATAAGACAAAATTAAAGTATATATATATATATTTTTTTTTTTGCTTTTTGTTTTTTGCTAAATTCTATCATTTTTAGTTTCGGAATCCAATCTTAATGGTATCAACTGTTCATTTTCAAATAAATAAATAAAAGATTCAATAAAAGAAATAATAAAAGTGGTGTAGAACGATATTTTTGTTTTCAAGACTGGTGATTGGTGAACTGAAGCATATGACGTTTACTTTTAAGGATGTTTATTAGAGAAGCTTGTATTAAATCAACACCGTTTATACTATATTACGTTCATAATGATGATATCGTAAAGCATGTGAATGAGCCACCAATGCGTAGAAATATCAGCAAAGAAAGAGCTATGGAAGTGAATGCTAACATATACAAAAACAATCAACTACACACTACTGGGGTTTTTTTGTTTGTTTTTGTCTTGAGAAAACCACTGACATCAAGTCATTAAGAAGGTCAGCTATGATTGCAGCTATTTTCACAGAAATTCCGTTCAATAGGAGTTGAATTAGAAAATTTATCTCAAAACATGGCGAGGAAAGACATAAGCAACTGCATTGTCAAGTTGTTTCGAGAACGGCGTGAAAGATTTCTCAAAAATAGTTTCGATACACACACACACACACACACACACACACACACACACACACACACACACACACACACACACACACACACACACACACACACACACACACACACACATACAGACATGTATATATATATATATATATATGTATATATATGTATATATATATATCTATGTATGCATATATATGTATGTATGTATGTCTATGTATGTGTGTATACGAGGGCTGATCAATAAGTATCAGGACTGTTGCCATAGTAGCGAAGCTAAACCGCGCAGAGTAAAGCCGCTTGGCACAGATTTACCTTGAACTCTGCTGTGCAAAGTTGCAGAAAGTGTATATAGAGGAGTGTATAAGCCACACACAAGTGTACGAGTAGTTCAGACGTTTCCAAGATAGTCGAAAAAATGTCGATATTGACAAAAGTTTTGGGAAACCCGCAACCAGCAGGACTGAGAAAAACATCGCTTATGTGCGTGCAGCTGTAAGGGGAAATCGTCGACTCACCATCCGTGAGTTATGAGAGGATGTGCAGATTAGTTACGGTTCAGTTCGCTCCATTATTACTGAAGATTTGGGTATGAGACGTGTGTGTCATATCCGCCATGTTTTGAAACAAATTTTCTAATTCAACTCCTATTGAATAGAATTTCTATGAAAATGGCCGCAATGGTAGCTGACCTTCTTAATGACATGATGCCAATGGTTTCCTCAATATATATATTCATTCTTTTATATATTTGTTATACCTTTAGACGTTTCAGCTCAAAAGGCTGTGGCTATGCTGGGGCACTGCCAGTGTAATCAACTTTTCAGTGGCCGTTCTTATGCGATTGCCTTTTCGTGAAGAAGAGAGTTCGATATTGCTGCCCTCTTTTTAGTTTCTAGCCGAGGAGGAAGACGATGTAGGTTCATCTGGGACCTTGGATAGCAGAAGATCAAGTTATTTCTTGAAAACATCTACCCCTACTCAATGAAGATCTCTCATATTTTAGCAAGGCATCAAATAGCTGTGGTCCTCACTCTAGATGCCTTTAATGTGAAGTATTGCTTTTATAAAAGAATTTATTAAAGTTGTTAGTCACCGTACCTCTCTGTTTCCATTAAATTATGTATCAGGAGATGTTGTGTGCAATAAATAGGTTTTAAAGTTCCAACGATTTGCAATGGGTTTATTAATTTCTATATAATAACAGTCTGTATAAACGTTGTTTAGTTGACTGGCTTCCTGAATCACGCTTTATATCATAAAGAGAAATAAAGATAGAGAGAGAGAGAGAGAGAGAGAGACAGACAGACAGACAGACAGACAGACAGACTGTAGAGAAAGAGAGACAGACAGACAGACAAGCAATAGAAAAATAGATTCCAAGAGAATTATGGAAACAGAGGAGGAAGAGGAGGGATAAGAAGTGGGGAAAGAGAAAAAGGAAGGGAAGGAAGAAG
>NC_068989.1:57144234-57147968 GCF_001194135.2 Octopus bimaculoides
GGGGAGAGGAGGAGGAACAGAGGGGAGGAGAAAGGGGTAAAAGAGGAACAGGCGTGAGAGGAGGAACAGGAGGGAGAGGAGGAGGAATTGGAAGAGAGGAAGAGAAGGAGGAGGGGAGAACGAAGGAAGAAATAGAGGAAGGGAAGGAGGAGAGGAGGAGGAGAGGAGGAGGAGGAAAGAAAGAGAGGAAGAGGAAGTGAAGGAGGGGTGAGAGGAGGAGGTAGAGAAAAAGGTGGAGAAAGAAGAAGAAGAAGAAAAAGAAGATAAAGAAGAAGAAGAAGAAGAAGAAGAAGAAGAAAAAGAAGAAGAAGAAGAAGAAGAAGAAGAAGAAATAGAGGAGGAAGAGGTGGAGTAAGAGGGGAGGAGAGGGAGAAGGAGGAGGAAGCGGAGGAGGAAGAAGCGGAGTAGGAAGAAGCGGAGGAGGAAGAGGTGGAGGAAGAGGAAGAGAAGGAGATGGGTGTGAAATAAATGATAAAGTAGTGATGGGACGAATTGCTCTGTAGACAAAATACAACAGTGATTGACATATTTACGTTCGCATCTGTCAGAGCGTATTAAAAATGAATATCTACTTCATTTTATTAATTTTATTTTATTTAATTTTATTTTAAGGTAACAAATATTTTTGCTTTGAAAATTGGCATTTATTTCATCGTTTCGCATATACAGTAAAGACTGTGACAAAACTTAACTCATAATTATTGTATGTGTGTTATATTTTCTGATATTACACATGGTGGCTAAATTATAATTTGCACAAAACCCATCTTAAGACGGGGAAAACTCCAGTGTATAATAATGTTCGATGTATGTGGTGAAGCTCTTGATCAATTTGATGAGTGCTTCAGTGTTTTAATCAAATCAGACTATTTTTAGACATGAAATACATGGAGAATTATTTTCTCAGTTAAATGAATTTTCTTGGCTCACTAAGCTTAAATTCTCCACAGATTTTTTCATTCATTGTCTTTGAATGAAATAATGAAATGAATATTAAATTTCAAGCCTTCTGACTACCTATTGAAATTGGTGTTTGGTTTGATTAAGTATTTTGAAAGTAACTCGATATATTTCAACACGAAATAAAAATGTAAAATTTACAATTAATTCCCAAGTCCACAGGAATTGTTTTGATAATGTCATTTGTATGAATATTGACTAAAATCCATAAAAAGTTAATAGAAATTGTAATGACAAGAGCTGGACAATTTTCTAGATTTTGAAGAATAATACAGATGTTAAAATATCTTGATCAAACAGATTTCATGGATCTGAAAGTTGGTGCGTTTCAGTGATTTGATTTAAGAGTTATAGAGGTGTAGTTAGTCGACTTCGGATCTAATTCTGTTAAAAGCAAAAATTCGTTTGTGTTTGAGGTGATGGAAAAGAAACTGGACCTAAACATAATAATAATCGAAGAAACATTCAGATTGTCAAATTTCAAAGTTTGGAATTGTATTCCAAAGCATTTTGGTGCTCTTAAAATGGCCCCGACTGCAAAAGCACTCCAAATCATTTCCTCATCAATGTCTTCATGTAAAATATTATTCTCATTACTAAGTAATATAAAACCAACAATAACAAAAGAATTGGTGATGACTTAAATACTGCCTGCATAACATTAAGATCTATGCGCTTTGACTCTTCCATAAAGTAGTTATCGTACCAAACACAACGGTAAAAATGTCGTTTATTCTAAGGTTATTTTACATACATACATACATACATACATACATATTCAGATACATATACATATTCCTATGCTTACATGTACATATATAATGTACAAACACATATATAATGGTTCAGATATTGCTTACAAACACATATATAATGGTTTCCGATATTGCCACAAGGTCAGCAATTTAGGGGGAGGGGATGAGTCGCTTGCATCATCCCCAAGAGCTTTTACCGAGCGCCCATTTATGTTTAACTCACCTTACGTACGCTTCATTAACAAGGTGATTGTTATTTACATAATGTAATTACATAATAAAGACATATTGTCAAATCATCAGAGATATGTAACTTATTTCCTCATTAGAGTTCTCCAACTCGATTGTTTATCACCCACGACTAAATGACAATTATCTGCTAACAAAATGGGTAATTCTACATCAGCCTCCATCTTGTAATTATTTCCCCCCCCCCCCACAAATACACTCACACACACAGACAAACACTGTCGTGCACTGTTGCTGTATAGTCGACGACCCAAGGCTAGGTTTATTGATCGTTTTGACAGTACTATTTTGTCTTGGTTCTCTAGTAACCCCACTGATCAGGTTAACTTAATGTACGTGACCATGAAACCATGAAACCGGCTGTATTGGGTTGCATGTCATCAGAAGCGCCCGTAAGCGACTTAACATAATATATGCATGATATAGAGTTGCATACATGCATACATTCATACATACATACATGCATATATACATACATACATCATACATACATACATACATACATACATATACACATACATACATACATACATACATACATACATACATACATACATATGTACATACACATATCCCTTCTCAATTTCACAGATCGTTCAGTGAATACAGACTAACAGACAAACTGAGGCGTATAGGCACAAATGCAAACACTTCCACGGACATGTAGAAACATGCATATATAAACATACCCAGTCAAACTCGCATACATTCACACACGGAGACTCACGCATATACAATATATATTTTTTCTTATTGGCCGCATTTTCCATCTGGTAACCTTCCAGGTGCTTACTAGAAGCTTATAAAATGGTTCTTTTCAGAAAACATGCTATCTACATCTGGAAATATAATGTATACCCGGCTACGGTCTGCACATGATCAAAGACTGCAACTAAGTTAAAGAGACAAACTGCTGAAAAATGTATCTGAAACGACGAGAACATTGTTCACAATAAAAGTACAGAAGAGATGTTATTGTATTTTTTTTTAATAATCGAACTCTGAGTTATGAAAATATTAGTTGGTCACGGACGTATTTAAACTCAGAGTGTAGAAACATAAACTAAATACTGCTCTTTGTTGGCTTATTTATACCTGGACAGAAGAGATCTGTATTCATACGACAAACAGGTGATACAAGAAACTGGGATGTTCAGGCTGTTTATTCAGCCACTGTAAACTTATATAGACCCAATCAGGATTTCATTGGCAGCTTCAGCAGATAGAGAGAGAGAGAGAGAGAGAGAGAGAGAGAGAGAGAGAGAGAGAGAGAGAGAGAGAGAGATAGAGACAGAGACAGACAGACAAACAGACAGACGACAGACAGACAGACAGACGACAGACAGACATACAGACGACAGACAGACAGACAGACGACAGAGAGACAACAGACAGAGAGACAACAGACAGAGAGAAAACGAGACAGACAAAAGACAGACAGTGGGGAGAGAGAGAGAAAGGGAGAGAGAGAGGGAGAGAGGGAGAGAGAGAGAGGGAGAGAGAGAAAGGGAGAGAGAGAGAGAAGGAGAGAGAGAGGGAGAGAGAGAGAGAGAGAGAGAGAGAGAAAGAGATAATCATACAGACAATAAAGAGTTAGGTATATAGGCAATATAGATTAATACAAACAATATTAACATTCAGACACTGTGTAAACTCACAGATACGTGTACTATAAAATAAAACAAAAATAATGTGCTATGTGGACTCAGGCATACATATGATATCGATCCAGACATACACAATACAGACTTAGATACACACAAATGCTAT
>NC_068989.1:57147978-57152978 GCF_001194135.2 Octopus bimaculoides
ATCGATCCAGACATACACAATACAGACTTAGATACACACAAATGCTATTGACCGTCATACACAACAGATACAGACTCAGTTACACACAATATAGAGTCAGACACACACACAAACAATACAGATTTAGGTATATAAATATACACAGCGACACAAACATACACCCAGTATAGTCAATCATTCACACATAATATAGACACACATACACATGCATACTATTGACTTCTGACCATGGCCACAGAGCATCACTGTGTCTTTTAGATATTCTCTTCGAAAGTTGCGACTGCTTGGTGCTCTGAACAAGTGTCTTCTACTGTGGCCGGGCTGCGAAATTTTTTTCCCTCGAGAGTTCCGGACCCCAGTAATGAACTCATTTGCATACAGCCAATCAGAGCTCACCTTCAAATTGTCAAGTTTACAAACATACTCAACCAAATAAATTCAAGACGAAGAACGATGTTGTAAGTCGACCGGTCGCCAAGTTATGCCTGATTTTAGAAGGAGACAAGTAATTAGATAGATTTGCATCTATACTTATTAACGGATTTTGTTAGGACCCCATATGATAAAAGCGTGGATGGGAAAAATGTTGGTAGAGGGTGATGTGCTAGCAACCCTCTCCCCTTACTGCTTTACAAAGTAAACAACAACACAAATAACTACACAGAGATAACCATGGTTGAAACAATAACAAGAACAAGCATTCTTAAAGGAGAAAAGAAGCACGGTCATTCCTTATGCAAGTGACCTTATCTTATCTCCCATCAATTATTATGCACTCATGAATTAGTTTGATAGTTGAACTCTGATTGGCTGTATGCAAATGAGTTCATAACTGGGGCCTGGAACTCCGTGGGGAAAAATATTCGCGGCCCGGTTTATGACGAAATCTTCGTAAGTGGAATTTTGTAGACGGAAACTTTGTGGCCCTGTTTTGGTGGAATAGACTTTATCCATAGACAATCTAGCACTAATTCCTGGGTTGCTATGACTCTAGAGAAAGAGGAGATAATTTCATCACTTTCTCCCTGCTAGCAACCTCTGGGCTCTTAAAGACAGTTATGGGCGCCGAACTTCTTTTGTGCTTATTATATCACATAACTTAAGCATGAGATCACTTACACGCTCACGCGCATATTGATGTATTGTGTGTGCGTATTGTAAATTATCGGAGTCAGTAAGTGACTGGTACAATTTGTTTTTATTGATTCCAGAAGGATAAAAGACTAAGTCGACTTGAGAGCAGCAAAGGTCATTACCAAACATCGGAAGTTTCTTTGTTCGCTATACTTCTGTTTCTTTCAATCTGCCGTCCTTAAAATCTTAATACTTTCATGAAATAAACACGCAGATATCAAATATACGACCAAAATCATTGATTAAACCCCTAAATATTTTCATTGTTTTCATTAATTCATTACACTACAGTAAATTACACACACTCATTAGAATAGCGTTCCAACTCAGAATCTAAATGAATACATCAAACACGCTCCATATATAGTATTCGAATGACACTTTAATTTCGGATAAATTTATCATATGGAGTCTTGTGCGTGAAGTGTTGTTAGTTTAAGTAAGAAAGAATAATAATTTTCTTCTTGTTCCGGCGGGAGTTGGATGTAGGTGAGAGATACAATAAAAATGATGTGTTTAAATCTAGATTTGGATTTGATATGGAAAGACGAAGACGTGCATTAGAAACAGGTGGTTAGATAGACTATGCAGCAAACCAAGTGCTATAAAAGGGATCTATATGAGTTGTGGTGAAGATCATATCTTGCTTAAGAGAATAAAATATTTAAGCAAATAGCGCTTTCAAAATTTTGGCACAAAGCCAGCAAGTTAGGGAGAGGATGCTAATCGATTATATCGACCCCAGTGTTCAAAAGATGAAAAGTAAAATTGACGTCGGCGGAATTTGAGCTCAGAACGTAAAGACGGACGAAATGCCGCTAAGCATTTGGCCCGGCAGGGTAAAGATTCTGCCAGGTTACCGTTTTTTTTTTATTTAAACAAATAATATGAAATGAAAGAGATTCTTTCGTTGATTGATTCTTTTCACAGTTATTGGTTCACCACCCAATTAACAAGAGTTTCTTTTCGTGCTCACTAAAGTCTTCGACATCGAAGGCAACACAGAAACAAAAAAACAACTGAGTTAAGAATGACGAAATTTACAAAATCAATAAATAATAATCAAAACAAAGGTATCTAAATCTGGACAACACCCGTTAGGTTAATTCAGAGCATCCTACACTGAAGCCATGATTTACTCTGATATAGAGAACCAGATGCTCTCTCTCTCTCTCTCTCTCTCTCTTTTTCTCTCAGTTCTTGTTATCTGCTAATAAAAACATAATAGCCAGAATAAACCATTCTGGTCGCTTCCATCAAGCTTTCGTAAATATCTTGGAAGGCTGCGTCCCCGTCTTTGCCTTTAACACATCCTTCAAGAAGTACTTGAAGAAAAGTTTGCCTAACCAGAATAGAAAGTCTCTGTCCTGAAACATTTTAACCGACATCTATCACACTAAATATTTAGCCATAGTCAATGGACGGGGGAAGATGTCCCTCACTTTCTTGCTAGGTTTGATTTTCATATTCGAATAGCCGGATTTGTCCCTCTCGTGATAGCAGCTGTTTGACGTAAACCCACAATTCAGCGTTGTTCAAATACTGCAAGTGTGTACGCAAGGAAGATTTTCTCCATCTTCTAAGCATCTGAAATAGATTCGACTGTAGGCGAGTTATGCTCATAAACTTTACTCCATGTAGCAAATTCCTTACTGTTGTATTACCAAGGTAACTATTTTTTTAAATTATCCGTAATCCCAATCAGAGATCTCTCAAGATCTATTCAACCGACATTCATCGACAGCAACAACATTGTTTACAGACCATCGTCGCTGCTGTTCTCTTCTAACCCTTTATAAAATGGGAAGCGCTGACGTTCCGCTGTCCGCATTTCTTACCTGGTATACTTCCAAGTACTTACTGGAAATGTACTAGATTATATATTTCCTCCGACATATTATCTAGAAGAATACTTGATACCTGGTAGCACAATAGATACCAGACACCTGTCATCGGTCTGCATATTATGAAGGAACGCAGCTCAGTTAAAGAGACAAGCTGCTGAAAAAAAAAAATCTCTCAAACTGCAAACGAACTCTTTAATATCGTGTTGTTCAATTGCCGCTGCCAACGTTAAAACTCCAGCTTGTGTCTACAGGTCATTAGATACAACAATCATAGACTTCTAAAGTAGGTAATGGCAGTACAAGATATCCTGACCAGCTGTGTTTGTTACTTCCAACAGAAGTAAAATAGCATACCATTCAATATAGTCATATATTTTTGGTATAAGGTACGACGACCCTGTCTTCGTATTCTACCAAAGTGATAAAGGTGTAAACCGCATCCACCTGATATGTCGCGACCAAATTTTTCTCTACTTATTTGTAGATGAAGCTAGTTAATTTAATCACAACCTCCTCGTAATCTTTACTCACATGGAGATCCAAACTTGTTCCAGTTAATGCACTCTCTACTTGGTAGCGCTCAAGAACCTCTATTTCTGATGAGTCTCACTCCAAAACAGAAGCATCTCTAGCTTCTGTATGCAAACAGACGTTTGTGTTGTAGTTCAATCAGGATGACTCTCATTACCAACTAACTTTACAGCAATAGCTTCAGTATCAAAACGTGCTGGAGGGATGAGATAGAGTTGATGAGCTGAGTATGCAATACGAAATACTTCCAATATTTGCCCATTAAGCTTGATATCATGTAAAAGTCCACTGTACAATATAACATTGTATTAATCTGGCCTCTGAAAGCGAGACTGAATTTGTTGTAGGTTTCTTTCACCTTATTTCTGAACGTGATTGGCCATCCTGTTTTACAACTTCATTCTAGACATTATTCATTTGAGGCTTGAACAAAATAAAATCCCAAGCTCTTTAATCAAACTGTCGGGAGAGCCATTGGACCTAGTGGTTTACATGGCTTTCCAAGTGTCGAACTCTATGTCAATCGATTTGTCTCCGTTAAGGTAAGTTTCCACTTTTACTCCTCCAGTATGTTATCAACATCATCTTAGTTTCTAGTGCGCCCGATACCATCACAGTGTCATCGTCTGCGTGTGCAGTCACGGCACTTTTGGTAATAGTTCTATAGAGATACTCAGCTCAGCATGTTCCACTGCAGCAGTGTCTTTCTTAACTGTCAAAGTATATATCAAATATAAGAACGGCGTCCTTGACGGACCGAGTGCGTGATTCCAGAATGTTCCGATAAGTGGCCATTAAGTTTGACCATCGAATAAATGCTAATATACGTTGTAATAATCTAGGCAGTTAAGACGAGTCTGAAACCAGCTGGGCTTAACGCAGCAGCCAGTTAATATTAGTCGATCACTGGTTTAAATTAATCATAATATGACCGAAGCCACACCGAGTCCTGATCTATCATCCGAGACGGTGGTCATCGTGAGTATATCTGCTTGGAATCCACAGACTTCAACAACACTACTGACAATATCCGTACGTTCTTTGGTGATCACCTTTTCTAAAAATCTTTAATTCTGTGCGTAGGAGAACTGTCGACCTAAAATTGTTTACTATGTCTCCTTTGTTTGAGTCCTTTCGCAGCACTTCTTGTTTCAAACAAACGAGATGACTTCAAATCTGTTACTAAGACTGCAGTAAACAAACCTGTAATACGTTACAGTAAGTGAACAAACCTGTTACAAATACAATTCGTAGGACACACTAAAGAAACACTAGCAATTTATCCTCTTACACAACAATTGACATAACCGCTACTTCAGTTGCTGAAATCGCAAAAATCCGCTGGGATTCGGATATCACGAACTCATTGAAGTCTTTCAAATATAGAAGCATGGCCTTATGGTTTCGTTGTGTCCATTCTACCCGAGATCCTTCTACCACCTAACACAAACAACGCATCCGCTTTGTTTCGCGCCGATGAAATAGTGA
>NC_068989.1:57159424-57170630 GCF_001194135.2 Octopus bimaculoides
ATTTATTGGGAGTTATATACATGGATGAAAACAGTTTGATTCAACAGTTCTATATAGCCACAGGCATATGGCATATTAGTTAAGAGCGCGGGCTACTAACCCCAAGATTCCGAGTTCAATTCCAAGCAGTGACCTGAATAATGATGATGATGATGATAATAATAATAATAATAATAATAATAATAATAATAATAATAATAATAATAATAATAATAATAATAACAACAACAACAATAACATTGAAAAATACCTTAGGAATGAGAATCCAGGTTCGAAACTTCCCCAAGACACATGATGAAGGCTGGAGGGTATATCAGCCAAAAACGTTGTGTTAACAAGAAAGAAGATGAGGACAAATATCCGTCAAATGTAAGTAATGCAGTTTGATTCAAATTCATTGGTACTTCGAGTTTCAAGCATGCTGTTAATTTTAAGGCATTCTGAATTTGAATGAAAGAAGTTGAATTTTATCACCGTAAGGTGGGCTGCGACTGGTCGAGGAGGGTCACACGGTGTCGTGGTTTGATGTTTATATATCAGCAACAACAATTACTTGGAAAATACTGCATGGTGAACAAGAAATCACCGCATAGTGGGCAGGAAATCGGTCGCGTTATTAGTGGGGAAGTAGGAAGGGGTGCTATGTGCAAATATATAGCTGTATATGTGAGTGTGTGGACGCGCTCATGTGTTTTTGCATGCATGTCTGTATTGATGCGATCGTGCACATCTGTATATGGGCGCGCATGCACACACACACACACACACACACACACTCACGCACGCACACACATGAACGAACATGCACGCGCGCATACACACCCATGAATACACATGCACGTACACACACATGCGTATATATTTATATGCACATATGTTTACATTGATGTATGCACGCATGTACGCATACATATTAGCTTGAGTGCGCACATGTGATCTTGAGCGCGCGTGCATACATGAGTATACATGCGCGTAACAAGCGCAGGGAATTGGTAAGCGTTGGGGATTCGTAATTGGTGGTCCTGCTCATGGTGTTGGTTGGTAACTGTAACCATGGTGCAGGATAGCAGCTGGTACTAGGGTGGTATATACGGGTAGTTAGTGGTTAGAGGCTTGAAATTTGCCAGAAGGGCATACCTCTGGTGACAGTAATAAGATAAATCGTATTTCTTGTTGATGGATACTGCGGGCTGTCGGAAGATATGCAGTTTGCGCGGTGACAGAGATGGCAACTGGAGCGCCGGGTGAATATGCTGACACTCTGTCGACAATAATACACTTGATGTTGGGTGTTTCGTCTCGGAGGTCACGAAGTCTCCAGAGAAAGTAGAGTTCCCTCTGTCTCTGGTTCTGAACGAGTGCATATGCCGGGGGTATCTTCCCTTAAAGCAATTAGCCGTTCCCCTCCAATTACGCGGCCGGTCTACTATGCGTTTGATTTCCTGTTCATCATGCGGTACTTTCTAAGTAACTGTTGTCGCTGATATATCAACATCAAACCACGACACCGCGTGACCTTCCTCGACCAATTGCAGCCCACTTTACGGTAATAACAGTCAATTCCTTTCATTTGAATTCAAAATTACTGAAGATTAGCAACACGCTTGAAACTCGGAGTACTAACGAAGCTGAATCAAACTGTTTTGATCCATATATATATGGGCTTCTTTGAATTTCTGTTTTCCAAATAGACAAAAAAGGCTGTAGTCTGGCTGAGTCTATTGTAGACAATACTTGCCCAAGGTGTCATAGAATGCCATATACGTACATAGATACGCGCGCACGCGCGCGCACGCGCGCGCTCACACGTGTATATATTTATATCAATCATACCTCTTACTTTTGACATATAGTATTGTCTCTAGAGAGCGTTTCAAAGGCTTGTTTTTGACTTCATGTTCCTACTGACATTACGGACAAATGATTAATTAGACAGTTACCAATTCTCCAGCCACACACTCATGCACACACGCATACCCTGACAAATACATGCATTGACAGATACACCATATAAAATGTAATAAATTAGGTATTAAATTGACACGATCTTGGCGTTAACACCTAAGATCGCTCATATTTTTGTTTTGACTCAAGTCAGCTAGATAATTAGCAAAGGTGTTCAAGGCACGACAAACCCAGAATTTTTGCGAGCATCGCATATCTAGGAGAACATTAAGCAAAGTATCATTAAGCCTTTCAAGGTGGTAAAATGTAATTTGAGTAAAATTTCGTTGTTATTTCTACCATTTAGAATTACTGTGTTGTGGTTCTAGAAGCTTCGTGGAGAGCCGAAGAGCAGAGTGAATAAACAGTATGATCAATTGAGAAAATCGTTCCGTGTGGGATCACCCTGCCCTTTTTATCGAAGTGGTAGACCTCTAAGTTGGTCGTTCGAACAGCAGCAATATTCTTACCGTATTGTGCTAAAAAAAAAGGAAAGGCACATGAAATAATATATTCCTAGATATACTATTACCAATTTGATACGTTTCCATAGAGGAGCACGAACTCATGATAATTTAATTTAACTGATCCCCTCTGTTAATTAGCAAACTTGAAAGATAGTATTTATATTTCAGATTGTATTGGTCTATATAACTGAGGTGTTTCGATCTTGATGATACTGTTGTTGTTGTTGTTGTTGTTGTTGTTGTTGTTGTTGTTGTTGTTGTTGTTGTTGTTGTTTAGCTTCAGGTGATTCTTAATCAAAGAGTTATACGATCAAAGTCGTTTTCATTTTCGACTTCAATCGTTTTTTCAGTTAACATTTCATCTATCATTCTCTCCTTTCTCATTTTTCTTGTAACTCTATCCAAGTTCAAAGTTCTTTATAAGAATATTCCTGATTGGCACTTATTTTATCGATCTTTGAAGGATGGCAAGCAAAACAGATCTCAGCAGATTTTGAACTCAGGACAACCCTTTCGATACCAACTTGCCTGAGACCGCCCCCTGGCACTGTGGTATAGACATCTTGTTTTCAAGAGTCCTCAGTTACAATTTTTCATCAGCACTTAATGTTAATTTATGCTCTAAACACCACTTAACAATGATTAAGTTATTTTACTAAATTTTTCATTATTTTCAAAATTAATTGAAGTGAGGCTATTTTATAATTAAATGCTACAAGGCATTATGTCCGATACTCTAACGATTCTGTCAATCCCTCATCAACTTGTTTAACACATGAATTTTCATTTGAATGACATTTAACATCTATTCTTAACAAATCGAGCGACCACGTAACAAATCGCTTATTGTTGCTATTGCTGATTAGTCCTAGGTCAGTTTTAATCGAGAAGATTCATGTGCGTAGCGCTCCATTTGTAACCATCTAGTTTTTGTTTCTTTCTTACAGTGCTTTCGATCGCATAATCTTATGTTTTCTTCCATTTTTTAAGATGATAAGTGTGATTTGAGGAAGATTTGGCAGCCACTTCGGTATTTGTAGCCGATGAAGCGTAACGATGCGGAAACGTACACATCTTCCGAGCCAAGATATCAATGATATGTTTTCTCACATATTGTCTATGAGGCAAATTTTCTCCCGAGCCTATTTCCGCAGCGAAAGGTATTTCCACGTCCGTATACACACGAATGTACTAAATATGATTGTGCAAGCGTATATTTTATTCAACGCTGCCTTGTGTGCCTCTAGTTAAATAACTCCTAATGTTTTTGTATTCGGTGTGTTGAGTGTGTTGTTTGATTGTATTTGAAGTTTCTTGCTGTTGGTTGGATTTCGGAAGAGCTATCTTAATTGTGTTGTTGTAGAGCCAGGTTCCATGTGATTTAAATAGGCTTGAAATAGTTGTGACAGTGCGAGAAGAACGAAGGAGAGATGTGGGCATGTGAATTTAATTCCATCTGCGAATGAACCTATGTTCTACTGAATAGTGAAAAATCGAATGGATAAAAGAACGCTTTTCTGTAGTACTTTGTTGACGCTGACAGCAAGCCCCGCTCCTCCTTGCCTTGAGTACTACAGAAATATAGAAATAGTTGATCAAATAACTGAGAGGGTAAATGTCTGATATGAAATATTTGGAGAGGATAATGCATATTAGTGATTCTGAATTTGAAGATTCGCCGGTATTCACTCCTCAGAAGAGCTGTTGTTGGCGAAACATTGAAATCAAACTCCACCTGTATTACTGTGCTATAGTTAATTTTAAATTGTATTCGGTAAATGTTACTTGTTCCAAGCATGTGTGTATGTGTGTATTTATATATATGTATATGTTTATGTGTGTGTCTCTTTGTTTGTGCTTGTCAGTCCACCATCGCTTGACAACCGATGCTGGTGTGCTTACGTCCCCGTAACATTAGTGGTTCAGCAAAAGAGACCGATAGAATAAGTACCAGGCTTACAAAGAATAAGTCCTGGGGTCGATTTTTTCGACTAAAACCCTGTCAAATGAGTGAAACAAGAAAAAGAATAAAAGAATATATATATATATATATATATATATATATATATCATCAAAATAAGCAACAAGGATGTCCAGAGGTAATGCAGTACGACCGTTTCATGCAACTCCATTTAATTGAACGATGCAACGATTACATCAATTTAAATACTGAGCACTCCTCAGCTGCACAAAGACATAGAATTTAATTAAATTAGAACAGATGGACACATTAGCATAATTATACCTAAAATCTCCAAGAAGTTAAGGAGATAGACAAAGTACATGCTGCCTTCACTCCAGCATAGAAGCTACTATAGCTTCTATGCTGGAGTGAAGGCAGCATGTACTTTGTCTATCTCCCTGACGTCTTGGAGATTTTAGGTATAATTATGTTAATGTGTCCATCTGTTTTACTTTAATTAAATTCTATGTCTTTGTGCAGCTGAGGATTGCTCAGCATTTAAATTGATGTAATGATTGCATTGTTCAATTAAATGGAGTTGCATGAAACGATCGTACTGCATTACCTCTGGATATCCTTGTTACTTATTTTGATTTTAATCATCTTACTTTGAAATTGTATGGATAATACCGTACTAAATTCTGGTGCCTCAACCTAAGTACCAATTCAACTGAATCTAAATTTTGTTGAACTCATCTACCATACCCAATACACACACACACACACACACACACACACACACACACACACACACACATGCACACACACACACACACTCACACACACATATATATACGACGGGTTTCTTTCAGTTTTTCGTCTACCAGATGCACTCACATGATCGGCCCGAGACTATAGTAGAAGACACTTGCCCAAAGGGCCACGCAGTGGAACAGAACCCGGAACTATGTGGTTGGGAAGCAAGCTTCTTATCACACAGCCACAGCTGATTGTGTGTGTATATATGTATCTAGATATACACCTACACCCTCGCGATTGCAAGCACACGTAAACGCGCACACACTCATATAATCAATATCTATATATAAATATATAAGCATATTGCTATGTAGTAAGAAGTGTGCCTCCCAATCACTTTGTTCAGGGTTCAAACCCACTGCGTGACACCCTAGGCAAATATCTTATGCAATAATCTTGGGCAGACCAAAGCTTTGCGAGTTGATTTGGTAGAAGGAAATTGAAAGAAGCCCGTCCTATATGTAAATATATATATATATGTAATATGTGTGCGTGCGTGTATGTGTGTGCGTTTGTGCTTGTGTGTGTGTTTTGGTCTCTCTTGGTGTCTGTGTTAACAGCGCTTGTCAACCGGTGCTTGTGTGTTTATATCCCCGTAACAGCAGTTCCAATAGAATAAGTACCAAGCTTTGTAAAAATAAGTGTTGGGTCGAAATATTCAACTAAAAAAATTCTTCAAGGCGGTGCCCCAACATGGCAGCAGTCTGATGACCAAAATTATTAATACACACACACACAGTTATGAGCTGTGAAGTTACATACGTACCTCGTATACAGAGACGTTCGTGTTCTGCATTTATATGTATACGTGCAATTCATAATCTTGGTCCTTCACTCACGTAACTTTACAACCGCTGGATATGTGTAGTGCGTTTGTGCGTGTCTATACGTGTGGAAGTAGATGGATCACCGATAAAGTAGTTATCTCACTTCTCTTTCACACGCACCTGTACACATATACACATGTGGACACACGCACTCACACACTCACACACTCACACACACACACACTTGCATATTCTCCTCTCTATCTCTCATTCCATGTACGCCAACACTCATACACACACACGAAGACACAGACACAGATACACACACACACATACATACACACACTGTCTGTCTCACATTCAATTTACACCAACACACACACACGCACACTGTTGTATGTACATTCTCTGTCTTTAATTTAATAAACACACACGCACACACACATACCCGCGCACACGCGTACATTCACTGCATATACGCACGCTTTCTGCCTCACATTGAATATACAGTGTACCACGTACACACACGCTACATTCACACGCACACACACACTCACACTCGCACACGCTTTCTTTCTGTCTCATTCAATATACCACAGCACTTCCACACACACATTTTCTATTTCTCATATCACACAAACATACAACATACACGCTCACTCACACACGCGCACACACGCACACACACATACACACACATACACACACACACACACATACACACATACACACGCACACACACACACACACAATATTTTCCCCTCGAATATGCTGGTCTGTCCGTCTGTCATTTCACACACGGTGTTCTGTTGTATTGAAAATACCCGCCAACGTTACAGTAGGCTTTTTAATTTTTCTTTTTTCAATCGCTTTAATTTATGATATAAACAATGGACGCTATAGTACGATATCTTTCGAGTCCATCAACGAAGGGTGTTTCATTTTGGAACCTATTTCACTATTTATCTATTTACCCGGCAATCGAACCTGGCTGGAAATTTCGTTACGTTTTGAGTACACTCTTTCTCTGTACACTACTGTTTATGTAGAATGCTTTAGATCAGAGGTTCACAAACTTCTTATACCATCGGCCCTTCCATGGAATCGTTGACCCCCGCATTGACCCCACCCACCAAGTAAATTACTTGAGCAAAATTAAACCTAGAATTTATATTAACAATTCTGAATATAAGCATTAGTAAATCCTGCAACCTTTTGAATCATTACCGCTTTATAATAAGAAATATTTAAAGAAATTTCATGAAAATACTTGAGGAAAATTGAAAAAGAATGTCACATTATATTGATATAGCTGAAATATTTAATGTGAAATATGTATTTGGTGAATACTAGTTAATACAACGATAATTGGCTGGAATTAGTGAGTTTTATAATAGCCTTGAATTACCGCGCACTTCTAGATTCAATTCGCTTATAATTCAGCACGCCTAATGTTCAAAATCGTTTTAGGTGTCCATCGACCCCTCCGGTAGACACATATATAACTCATCCACCCTCAGAGGTTATTATTGACCGGTTTAACGACCCCTGTTTTAGATTATTAACCGAGCTTAAATCATTTGAGATAGTTTTATCCTAGAACTTTAAAAATTGCATAGCTTCCATTGGAAAACGAACCTGAAAATCGAATGATGAATATTGAATTGGGTGAGAAGGAAAATGTGGTATATAGAAATATTATAGTCCCTGGTGTCATTTTACTCCGTGTCATCTTCTATTCAGCAGATATTTAACCAAATGCGCTCTAGCCGTGACCATCCATTATTTCTAAGCTAAATTATTAAATGTGTATTTTTCTGTTTAGAGATGGTAGGGTGTGATTTGAGAGAGATATGGTTATTTTTTCTAGCATATCAAGCGACGACGTAAAGGATTTCTAGTTGGCTTGAGAAATAAAGGAGGGGAGAAGGAGAAGGAGGAAGAATAAATGAAATAGGTGAAGTTGAGAAGAGTATATTGATAGAGAGAAGAAAAGAGAGAATGGGAGGAGAGAAAAAGAGAGAAGACAAAGTGAGGCGAAGAGACAGAGGAAGAAACAACTAGACAGAGAATAAATAATGTAGTGAGGAGAGACAAAGGTAAGGTAGGAAGACTTACATTAGTAGTTATACGTATGTAATTATAGAGATAAAACTAGTTTATATACACTCGAGTGATATATATA
Source organism: Octopus bimaculoides (assembly GCF_001194135.2). Lineage (NCBI taxonomy): Eukaryota > Metazoa > Mollusca > Cephalopoda > Octopoda > Octopodidae > Octopus > Octopus bimaculoides. The sequence continues at coordinate 57,167,510 of NC_068989.1, forward strand.
TATATATATATATATATATATACATATATATATACATACACAGAAATTCGTGTATTGAGTTCTCGTTTGCAAAAGAACGATAGATAGATAGATAGATAGATTGATTGATAGATATAGAATGAATTAAGTAGGTAGATATATAAATACGTATGTGAGTGGGTGGGAGTGCGTGAGTGTGTGTGTATATATATATATATATATATATATATATATACACGGATGTGTATGACTGTGTATATGTATGTACGTATAGGCAGATAGACAGACAGGCACATAGATAGATAGATAGAGAGAAAGAGAGAGAGAGAGAGAGAGAGAGAGAGAGAGAGAGAGAGAGAGAGAGAGAGAGAGAGAGAGAGAGAGACAGACAGACAGACAGACAGACAGACAGACAGATAGACAGACAGACAGAGAGGTGGGGGTGATAGGTAGATGGATTGATAGTTAGCGATTGGTGTTGTTAATTTCCAGGTCAGCTCTGAAGAAGTAGACCCATGATCAAATGCATTTGAGTTTGGCTGCTATTTCCAACAGGTCGAGCGACCAGGTAAAGACTTCCTTACAGGCTCGTAGTAAGCTGATGGATTGTATTTAATATTATGGGTTCGGTGTGATTCGATTTGTGTGTGTTGCCGGTATACATAGTAGTATATGTATGTATGTATGTATGTGTTAGATGAGAGTGAGGCGGAGAGAGGGAGAGAATGTAACAATAAGACAGAAAGAGAGAGTAAAAATGTAAGATGGAAGAAGAGAGACTGATGAAAATAAAGAAAGGAAACATGAAAAACACGGTCAGCGTGCGAGAAACGATGTGGAGGACGTATGACAAAAACAGATAAACACATCGGAAACAGAAAGAGACAAAGCGAACGAGAGAGGAAAAAGCGAAGGAAAGAGAGAGAAATAAAGCGAGAGACAGAGAGAGGAAATCTGAACAGGAAAAGCGTTTCATGGGTGTATGCAGGAAGGATGAAAGCGAAACATGTAACGGTCGTGTGCGTGGTATGTAGTTTGTCCAGGCTACGAAGAACGGAACTCTTGTTCTTCCTTCCACATTGCCTCGCCACAGCCTAATGGGTGGGCAGAGTAAATACAACAGGAAGATCTTTACAGGAAGGGACAAACCTCAGAAGAACACGCTGGAATTTTCGCCACTGCACAACAACAAATTTACAAATATATATATATAGAAGAAATAACAGTTACATAGCCACCACGCGATCGTGCGAGCTAATCAAAAATTTATATATATATATATTTACATATATATGAAATATATGTATAAAGAGCGATGTACACTCTTTTGGATATTTATGGAGATAACTTAAAATTATGCATCCTGCAGGTAGGTAGTTTGAATTTTGTTCCTACCGAAAAAAACGTGTGGAATACTGGAGTATATACACACACTCATATATACTTACATAAGTACGTATATACATATACGTACACACACAAACACACACACATATATATGTTCTGTGTGTATTATGTAGATTGCAACTATGTATTGTGTAGATATACATGGTATGTGTGCGCATTTATACGTGTATATACAATGTATAGATGAGTACGGTGTGTATGTGATAAATCAGCTGAAATATAGATTTTTACCATGTTTTACCCACATCAACAGACATACATACAAACATACATGCATACATACATATGTGTGTGTGTATTCATACTTACTTTCATTCGCGTGTTCATCCACCCGCCCGGACACGTACACACACAGACACACGCACAGACACACACACACACAAACACATACACATATGCAGACACGCGCACACAAACATCTATACACGCACGTGCACCCTGCTAAATATGCACGGACTTATATACACCAAAGCATACAGACATACACGTAAAACCATAAAACGTATATATTGATTTTTATATCAGCATGCAATCATACATATAAATAAAGCTCCTTTTTTTAAAATCATATATGCATATAAACATAAGTATGTACGACTGTATGTATGTATATAAACATAAATATGAATGTATGTATAATGCACCTAGCTAGCTATGTATGGATAGATAGATAGATAGATAGATAGATAGATAGATAGATAGATAGATAGATAGATAGATAGATAGATAGATAGATTGATTGATAGATAGATAGATAGATAAATAGATAGATAGATAGATAGATAGATAGATAGATAGATAGATAGATAGATAGATAGATAGATAGATAGATAGATAGATAGATAGATAGATAGATAGATATGACTTCTAAGATTTAAATGATGTTACATCCATTTTCATTTGTATCGTCACATTTAAGAATTATATTCATAATTTACATATACAAAATATATACTTGAAATCACACACAACACGCACACGCGTACACATACGCACATATAGTTCATGTCAGTATCTGTATTAATATAAACTCAGATGTTTTGATTTTTTTTTGCTTCACACATTTGTAAGGTAAAAACTATGGAAGCCCATAGATATCTATATTAACACAACAACGTACATGTACACATGTACGTACTTACACATACACGTCTGTTTAGTAAATGTGAAGCTACATAAGTGACTCAAGGACCTAGATTTCGTACCAACCACTTGCTAAAGCAGCATGCTCTGCTGTCACTCCTTCAGTTCACTACGAAATAACAATAATATCGAGCTACATTTTGTGTATTGAGTTCTCACTCTCTTGCTCCTCAATACTTATGTATTTCATTTCAGGGTGCTTGCACGTACACACACACACACGAACACACACACACACATACACACACACACATACACACACACACACACACACACACACACACACACACACACACACACACACACACACACACACACACACACACACACACACACACACACACACACACACACACACACACACACACACACACACATATATATATATATATATATACATATATATATAGATATACACAAACACATACATGTACAAACATGTGAAGGTGTGTATACATAGGCATATATGTATATACACACATGTATATATGCATATATATATACATGCACGTACATATATGTTTTATGTATGTGTATAAATATGTTTGTATATGTGCGTATGTATATATCTTTGTCTATCTCTCTCGCTTTC